>NW_018226138.1:104938-118730 GCF_001263595.1 Phalaenopsis equestris | reverse complement strand
CAGATTAGAGCAATTTTAATACTCTACCATGATTTAGTGTTATAGAAAATCATTAGCTAATCTTAGGTTTAGTCTCTAAATATGTGGCTAGGCTAAGAGGATACCGCCTTCCACTTCCCTTCCCCTGAAGGCTAACTCACACTTCACCTGATAGCTAGCTCTCGCTTCAGTTTTTAAACACTAAGACTGAATTGAATATTTTATTCTATCACCCTAAAGGGTATTTTCCTATTTATTTGCACTTAATTCCATAAACGATGTTCTCCTTCATGGAATCAAATGTGATCATTACTCTATCATAGAACTCATACTCCATTTCTTGGATCATATGTTTCACAACACATTTTAACAATTCATTTGACCAGATCAAAAAGTAAATTAAATTTGGAGTTAAAAAATCATCACAATTTATTTTACAATTTAATATTGGCACATTCATATTATCACTTCATTTCACCATATCTAAGAGTAGGGAGAAAGATAGAGGGAACTACTCAGACTTCATGTGCAAGAAATAACAAATCACAAATTTTATATATAAAAGAAAGTTCATACAACACTGATAAACAAACAATACTTATATCAAAGAAAACCCTTTGTAGCAAACCCTTGGTTGCATTGCCTTAGAAATGCACGAAGAAGATATCTCTCACTTTTCTCCTTCACAAACACTCTTACAGAAATTTTTACACTAAATCTCACCACAAAACCTCTAAATTATGAAAATAAAATCACTAATTGACTCTAATATAGAAGTGGAATGGAATGATGTGGTGCAAAAAATGAAAGTAGAGGAGTGAAAAATGTAGAGGAGTACTTTTTATGATCAAATTCAACCCCAAATAGAGCCCAAGGTCAGTTCTCTAAGAGGTGCCTCCAAAAACTCTTCAAAAAATCATCCAAATACATCGAACCTTCTAGAAACGGGGTCTGCACCGCCTTTGGCGCCATCGGCACTGGTTTGGCGCCATCGGTGTTGAGTAAAAATCTTTGCGTTATTTTTTCTACGCTGTCAGTGCTGCCCTCGACGCTGCCGGCGCTGAGCATTTCTTCAAAAACGTCTATTTGACTCCAAATTTCATCCTTTTTTCTTTCTCTCTGCTTTAAGCCATAAAAAACAACAACCTGCAAGAAAATGTCAAAATACCTTCCATTAAAATGCAATATCATCAAAAATAGGTACAAATTATGAAAAAATGCATTTATTTTTGGTGTATCAAAATCCCCCAAACTTACATGTTACTTGTCCTCAACTAACTCCTTTACTGCATAAAAAATATGAGTTATGATAAAGACCGTAACTTTTAGACTTTCATATTTTAGTTTTCCAACTATAATAGTATAACTTAAGAAAAATTCAGAACAACTCCAGTTAATACTAAAAGTGTAAAGATATTCAATAATTAAGTTTAAGGTTTCTGATCCACTATTTCTCTCAAGAAAAATTACAATTTGTTATATTAAAGTCACTTAGCAAATTCATATGAAAAATAACTTCATAAAACTTTATTAATAATTAATTTAACATTCAAATAGAAAGTTTAGAAAATGTGTTCATCCTTTTCCTTAAGTTCATTCAAGTGAAACAAATTTTTAATTAGACATCTTCTCAAGCTTCTCCTCATATATATATTTTTCTTTTCTTTTTCTTTTCAATATAATCTTTTTTTTCAGGATCATTTTTAATCCCCTTTTTCTTTTCTTTCTTTCTTTTCCTCTCTTTTTTTTATTTGTCAGGATTACTATCTCTGGATAGCCTTTAATGAGTTTGAATTTCACTATCTTCTTCTTAAACTTAAAAAATTTTTACATTTCTTCACTTAATAAATTTAAATTAACTTAAAGATTTCATAAGGTTTAATTCTTTTCTTTTTACATGAATCTCTTAAGATTTTTAATACTTCCAAAACACAAATTTCCTTTACTAAAAATAGAAAAACATATTCTTATTCTCTTTTAACAAATATCTTAGCCACTAGAATTAACCCTTTTTACTGAAAATTTTTACTTAAATTTACTATATATTTAGAAACATAAATATAGTTATCCAAAGTTAACCTCTAATACCAAAGGTCATATTAAATTTAAAATTTAGAATTTATAATTAAGTGAAGACAACTAAATTAAGTTCTTTTCTAACAATGATATTTCTTCTCCCCACAAACTTAAATTTTTAAAAGATTTTTACATGAATAACTTTAAAAATTAAGGGTAAAAGAATATATAAAAAAAAATTCATACCTGTTGGAGATTCTGATTTTTCAACATAAATTTTGAAATGCTGCAGGTGTTAATATGAAAACTATAAGGCTAAAAACATTAAATTGCACATAATACATATAAAATTTCCTGAGAAAGAGCTAATCACAAACAGAACAAAGTGCTGAAAATAACAGCAGAACTAAACTAAACTCTAAACAATAAAAACTGTCTTTCACATTACTGTTTCACATAACATAACAACAAAGTCTTAACAACATCACAACACAAATAATACAATCACACAATACAAACGTAAACAAATAAACAAAATAGATCACCAGTCATCATCTTCCTCATCATCGACATCTAACTTATGTTTTTGATATGGAGTATAAGTTGGGTGAATAGGGAACTGAACGGTATGGTCACCCCTAAGGTATCTCACTAAAGCATCATCATAAGCAGCATCATACTCAAATTTCTGCTGGATCAGATCATCAGTGTGAGAATTGCTGGATTCTATATTCTACATCCTATGATCCATCCTCAAAATCCTCAAACCCTATTGTATCATCATCTGATCCAAAAGTTCTCTAATTGCTGGGGTCATTAGAAGTAAGTCCATGATAGGTAGAAGGAAAATCCATAGAAGTAGAAGGAATATCTCTAACCTTACTGCCAGATCTCCAGTCAACATGGGATTCATATGTCTTGATGTTAGCAGGCCCAATAGGTCTCTGAGGCTCAATCCTCTCTTCATCAGGTCTAAAACCAACTCCTGTCTTCTCACAAAGTGCGTAAATAAGAGCAGGGTGTGCCAATCCACCAGAAGTCTCTCCCAGAGCAATAGATCTAGTGTTCATATAAATAATATAGTCCACATTTATGTCCATAACTTGTTGAATACAATAGTTCAGGATGGCTCTATCTTTGGTACCTCACTATGATGGTTTGTCGAAATCATTCTTCAAGAGATAAAATAATGTTAGGCCTTAGATACTACATTTAAACTAGTATAGGGAAAGTTAACTTTAACTCCATTTTTAATTTTCCAAGCGCCTTTCTTACTAGTAAAAAAAAATAACTTCATCTAAAGCCTGATCTGTAATAGAAAAAGAATGATACTGTAAAAGAATGATACTGTATGATACTGTCATCTATACACATATTCTACAGAATAAAACTCATTTATTTTCTTTAGGGTAAATTCTAGCCTTTTTCCATGAGCAAATACATAATCATCAGAAATAATCATCAGAAGCTTCAGGAATCAGGAAGGTTGGCATAGAATTCCATTACAATCACAACTATCGCATCGACAGTAAAATAGCAGAAGTTTTCCCATTACCAAGCAATAATCAAACTTTTAACTTCTCCTCTTGGATTTTTAAAACCTCGGTCCTGAATTACTTTTCTTACTTTCACAAATGCTATGAAATCGAGCACTGGCTCTAAATCTAATAGAACTTTGTTTGTCATATTCTATTTTCCTTTTGCTCGATCTAGGTGCCATAGAAAATTTAGAAAATTTTGGTAAAAATTCTGAATAAATCCCAAAATACCGAAAATAAAAAATGTAAACCACTTTAAACTCAAATCCACTAAGTAAGAGTTTTTCACCAAAGCATTTTCTCAAAATCTCCCAAAAAATTTCAAAATTTTGGATCTAGTCAACGTGAGAAAATACTTCAGTGAAAATAAAAAATTTTTGGTTTAAAGTGTAGCTCTTACCTTGAGAAGATAAAATCTGAAGTCTTTTAGCCTCTGAATTGCCTCAAATCAAACCACAATCAAGCTCTAGCCACCCAAACCAAAGGTTAAAGATGACTTAAGCGTGAAAATGATGGCCACAGTAAAAAATTACAAATTTTTAAGGGTTAAAATTTGTTGTTGGGCCGACAGTGCCATCGGCGTTGAAGGCCCGAAAATTTCATATTTTGATTGATTTTTTTTAATTTTCAATTTTCTACCGACTTACTCAAAAATTTTTAATATTTTTAAACACAAATTTTTATATAACAATAATTCACAAAACAAAAAATTTCACCAACACGAGTTTTGACAAACAACAACAAACTAACTTTTATATATGAAAGTACACTTTTTACAAACACAATTTTTTTAATTACACAATCAAACATAATAAACAAACTAATTATAAATTTTTGTCAAAATCAAGCCACAACACTAAACACTATCACAAAACTATACACACAATCGAAGTTCAAAATTCTAAAGCAAAAAGTAAGAAAAACAAACCAAACCAAATTAAATCCACACAATTACACTAAACATATATAATGTTCTAAAATAGAAAGAAAATTTAAAGCCTCTTCCTTAGTGCTTTCTCCTCCTCTGATATCTACCATAGATTGGTAATGAACAAAAAATTAAACATATAGGTTGTAGAAGGATCGGTATGGGAATTGATCTGTCGAATTTTCTTTGATCCACCAATTTTCTTTAAACATCCAAATTAATCATACTTCAAACTAATCCTGCTTCAAAAGAATCCTGCTTCAAAAGTTCTAGTGTGATCAAATTTTTCTTTCATTCTCCAATCTAGGTGATCAAAAAGGTATTTAAGATACCCTACTATATTCATAAAACTCTGAAGTTCCGTTTCAATCTTCTTCAATTTCTTTTCCAAAGCAAGTGAACTTCCAACTTTTGGTGGTATTAATGCATTTGAAGCATGCGAAGATTGATCTATGATGGTGTCTAATACTTCATTTCCATTTCCACAATAATTCTCATTAATAGGATTCATGGGCTCCCAAGGTAATAAAGTCTTTTCCCAATTTTCATTTGGAACTTGGGCTTAATTGCAAATCAAAAAGATGGTAGATGGATGCACAAGTCCATAAATTGGTCCATTAGTAAGGATACTCATAATAAATTTAAATATAATAGACCCTATATCAATGGGTTTTTTCATTTGAATGCAGTAATTTAAATTAGCACATTCTTTGGTAACACTACTAATTTTCATTGTAGGGAGTAATTTTGCAGGAATAAAGAAATGTCATTGCTTTAAAATTAGATTAAGTAATGAAGTGGAGAAACTAACATATCCTTCATCTTGTGTCTCTCACATATCACTTTCATCCCACATATCACTTTCATTCTCACATATCACTTTCATCCGTCAGAATATTATACATGTCTTGCATCAAATCTCGTGTAGGAATGAAATTTGTATAATGACAGAATGGAATGTTCTTGATCATATACAATTCATTAATCCTTGTAGAAGTAAAAGATGCAGCCTTACCTCGTACGAAGACAACACCTTGAGTAATTCCATGTAAATTTGCATAACTCTTTAACACAAATATAACAATAGTAGACGTAGTGTAAAACAGAACATCCGAACGCATTTGCAGAATGATTTTATCAATCGGACCAGTAAGATTGATCACTCCATGATTAACAAATCCTCTTTCCTTGATCAATCTCCCCTTTGTAAAAACTTAATCGTATAATCGCTGCGCACCGAAACGAATAAAATTTTTTTTGTTGAAAACTCCATACCTCAGTATCTCTGGAATTGGAAGCCCTGGAACCTGAAAAATATGAAGTTACTAGGCATCTAAGGATGTTTTTAGGCCTTTTTAAACTCATCACGGTGGTTATTATGACGTTAAATCGTTCCAAAACCCACCAATAATCATCTAAAACCGTCCAACTGCACTCGGCGCCGTCGGTACTCCCGATTGGCGCTACCGGCGCTGATGTCCATTATATAGGGCACCGTCGGCGCCAGTGGCCAAAATTGCGATTTTCATTTTTTTATTAAATTTGGTTCTAAATTTTCCTCCAAAACCAATATTTGACGCAATCTATAATAAATGCAATAGTGTAGGATTATTATCTACTAATATATAAGACACTTAACAAACTAAATTGTAATACATAGCAATATACGTATGGGTTGCCTCCCACAAAGTGCTTCATTTAATGTCATCAGCCTGACATACCATTTGTTTATTTGGGTTGACTTAACATTAAAACTTCTTTAAATTGAGGTATTTGCCCTTCATAATAATATTTCAAACGATGCCCATTAAATTTAAATATCTTTCCAGTGTTAGGATCTTTAATAACAACACTTCCATAATGATAGACTTTAGTAACTTTAAATGGTTCTAACCATCTGGATTTTAGTTTTCCTGGAAACAATCTCAATCTCGCATTATAAAGTAGAACTTCTTATCTAGGTTCAAATTTCTTTTTAACAATCTTCTGATCATGCCATATTTTCATTTTCTCTTTATAAATCATTTTCTTTCATTTTCTCTTTATAAATTTTTGTATTATCATATGCTTCATTTCTAATCTCCTCAAGTTCATTAAGTTGCAAAAACTTTTTCTCACCAGCATCCTTTAAACTAAAACTAAATTCTTTAATAGCCTAAAATTCTTTCTATTCCAATTCTAGTGGTAAATGAAATGTTTTTCCAAAAATCAATCCATATGGGGACATTCCTATAGGAGTTATATAAGTAATTCAGTATGCCCGTAATGTAATATCTAGTCTAGCAGACCAATCCAATTTATAAGGATTTACATCTTTTTCTAAAATATGTTTAATTTCACGATTCAATATTTCTGCTAGACCACTTGTTTGAGGATGATAAGCAGCAGAGAATCTATGCATTATATCATATTTCTTGATTAATTTTTTGATTCTCTTATTTCTGAAATGGGTTCTTCCATTAGTAATGATTACTCTCAGCATTCTATATCTTGTAAAAATACTTTTAATTGAGAAATTAGAAACACTTCGAGCGTCACATCTAGGCACAACAATAGCTTCAATCCACTTAGACATATAATCAATATATAGCAATATATATATAAATTTTCAGATGAAGGCATAAATGGTTCCATGTAGTCCCATAAAGTTTAAACCACACACATCGAAATTCTAACTTCCAATGTATAATTTAGAGACATTTCATTTCTTCTAGAAATACTTCTAGAAATATTTCTACTCGTTGACATCTATCACATGTTTTAATATATTCATTAACATCTTTAAAAATAGTAGTCCAATAAAACCCAGGTTGCAAAATTTCATATGCAGTTCTATTTATTTGAAATTATCCTCTAAATTTAGAATTATGGCATCTTTCCATGTTGACTTTCTTCATGGGGCACACAGCTTTTAATAATTAAATATTTACATTGTCTATATAAATATGGGTCATCCCAAAAATAGTCTTTCGAATCATTGATAAATTTCTTTAATTATGAATTCTTGTTATTAGGTGGTAGAATATCACATACAATGTAGTTTACTATATCAGCATACCATGGTACATCCAATTCATCAATACTATATAAATGTTCATCAGGAAAATTTTCTAAAATTTTATTTTCAAAATTAGTTAATATTTCTATTTATATTCTTGAAAAATGATTAGCTATTTGATTATCATTTCCCTTTCTATCTACCATGGTAAAATCAAACTTATAGAATTGAAGTTACCATCTAATTAATCTCAGTTTAGCATCCCTCTTTTGCATCAAGTATTTAATACCACAATGATCTGTATGCACTATACATTTAGTTTCAATTAAAAAAGATCTAAATTTATCAAAGACATAAACAATAGCTAATAACTCTCTTTCAGTGGTAGTATAATTAATTTGAGCATTATTTAAAGTTTTACTACCATAATATATAACTTTAAAAACTTTGTCGTGCTTTTATCCAAATACAGCCCCAATAACATAATCACTAGCATCACACATTATTTTACTATTATAGGTGCAGTGATTAATTTTTTTTTTAATAATTCAAATGTTGTTATGCATTCCTCATTAAAATAAAATTTTGTATCTTTTTCTAAAGTTGGCATAGGGGTTTAGTTATTTTTGAAAACAATTTTATTTATTGCCTGTAAAAACCAACATGTCCTAGAAATCTTCTCACCCCTTTAACATTATTAAGAGGTGGTAATTTTTCTATAACTTGGATTTTTGCAGGATCTACTTCCATGCCTTTTTCAAAAATTTTATGCCCAAGAACAATACCTGCTACAACCATAAATTGATATTTTTCCCAATTTAAGCTAGGTTGATTTTTTCACATATCTTCAGAACTTTTTCTAAACAGAACTTTTTCTAATTCTAAATTATTAGGACATAACTCAAACAAAGTCCCAAATATAGAAAAATCATCCACAAACACTTTCATTCAATGCTCTATAAAATTGCTTAAAATTAACATCTTGATATCATGCATCTTTGAAATGTTGTAGGTGCATTGCATAGTTCAAAAGGCATTCTATGAAAAGCATTCTTCTAAAAGAAAATGTTTCATATGGGCTTCTAAATGTTGTTTTCTCTTGATCCTCTAGAGCAACTGGAATTTGGTGATATCTGGTACATCCATCTAAAAAGCAATAGTATTTGTTCCCAACCATTTTATCCAACATTTGATCTAGAAATGGGGAAAGTGATCTTTTCTGGTGGCCATATTTAGTTTTCTATAGTCAATACAAATTCGCTAACCAATTACTTATCTTATTTGTATTAATTCATTTTTCTTATTTTCTTCAACAGTCACACCTCCTTTCTTTGAAACACAATAAATTGGGCTTAACCAAGCACTATCTGAGATAGGATAAATAATTCCAGCATCTAACCACTTTAAAATCTCTTTTAAAATCTCTTTTTTAACTTTTTTAAAACTTCTTTCATTATTAGGTTTAATATTCTCTAAGGATTCGCTTTAGGTTCGTACTATTCATCTAATAAAATTTTGTGCATACAAATTGAAGGATTAATTCCTTTAATATATCCTAAAGTCCATCCAAAAGCCTTTTTTATACTTTTTCAACATCTTTATCAATATTTGTTCCTGAATTTTAGTTAACTCAAAAGATATAATAATAGGCAATACAGATGACTCTCCTAAAATTACATATTTTAAATGGACAAGTAATATCTTCAATTCAAATTCAGGTGGTTTAATACTTGAAGAAATAAAATTTTTACTATCATTTCTAGCAAGTCTAATGCTTCAAATTTGCCCTGAATTTAATCTAAATCTTCTTCTTTTACTTCATTTTCAGTATAAAAAATTTCACCTTACTTTAATTTATCTTCAAATTCATTCTTAAACTGCTCATTACATAGATAATCAGCTACTTCCATCCTAAAACATTCATTAACTTTTTCTATTGCAGGATATTTCATAGCTTTTGCTAGATAATCTTTTAAAGGTCTTTGTCGATTTTCATTTATTGGATTATTTAAGTTATTTGCCATTTCTTGTAAATTTTTAATTTGCTTTTGTTGTTTTCAAATTTCTCTAATAGTACGTTCTAATTCTAAATTGTAAGGTACTAAATCTTCAGATCCAATATTTCGAAAAAATATTTCTTTTTAGAATTTTTATTTTTATTTTCTTAATTTTTAATAATAATTTTTTATGTTATATATAATATATTTAAATTTCCTAATTTATCAAAACTTTTTAATTCAACCGTTACCTTCCCCATGCACCGACATTAAAAACTTGATTCGACTTTTTATTGCAATAGATTGTGTAAAATTTATTTAAATATAATCAATTAATATTTGGATTCTATGCAAGTATACATATCATTCAGCAGTAATAATGGATTTTTTATTTAAGCCCCAAATATTGATCGTACGGGAAGGTTTAAATTGGAAATGACAAATTTGCTAGGAAATTTGCAGAAAGTCATTTGAAATCTCTGTCGCCAATCTCAATTGTTGAGATGTGATCAAAATTAAATTTCTAAACTATTATCAAATCAAATATGCAAAATTTAAAACTGTAAATTCTAATCTATTAACTATATTTATGTAACAGAGATTCTTATATGAAAAAGCATCCTTCCCACTACAATGAGGCTATGGTAAAATGAGATGAGATAAATGCTCATAATATGTATTGTGCCAAATAGGAGCAATTTTAATTCTCTACCCTAATACAGTGTATAGATAATCATTGGCTAATCTCAGTGTTTAGACCCTAAATCTGTGGCTAGGCTAGGAAGATACTAGCTCCCACTTCAGAGCACACACTTCCCTCACCTGAAGGCTAGCTCTCTGTCACCTCCCAAAAGAGCCCTTATGGGTGGTGGGCAGCCCAGGACTTAAATACTATTTTTTGGCCCTACATGTAGCCGATGTGGGAATATTTGTCCGTGACATTCTCCTCCACCCAATCACGTGACGCCCTCGGGTCTGCTCTGATACCACTTGGCACCTCCCAAAAGAGCCCTTATGGGTGGTGGGCAGCCCAGAACTTAAATACTGTTTTTTGGTCCTACACCTAGCCGATGTGGGACTATTTGTCCGTGACTTCTCGCTTCAGTTTTTAAACACTAAGACTGATTTGAAGATTTAAGTCTGTCACCTTAAAGATTCTCCAATTCTACACCCAACAAAGAGTATTTCCCTTTTTATTTGCACTTAATTTCATAAAACGTTGTTCTCCTTCACAGAATTAAATGTGACCCTTACTCTATTGTAGAACTCATGCTCAATTTCCTGGATCATTTGTTTCACAACACCTTTTAACAATTTAATTGGCCAAATCAAAAAGTAAATTAAGTTTGAACTTGAAAATCACAATTTATTTTATATTTTGATATGGGCACATCATATTATCTCTTCATTTCACCATATCTCAGGGTAGGGAGAAAGATAGAGTAAACTACTCAGACATCATGAGAAAGACACAATAAAACACAAATTTCATATATAAAAGAAAGTTCATACAACACTGATAAACAAATAAAACTTATCTGAAACTCTTTCTCAAAGAAAATCCTTTGTAGCCTTTCCTTAGGAATGTAGGAAGAAGATACCTCTCCCTTTTCTCCTTCTCCAACACTCTTACAGAAAGTTTCACACTAAATCTCACCATAAAAACTCGAAAATATGAAAACAAAATCACTAATTGACTCTAATATGGAAGTGGAATGGAATGATGTGGTGCAAAAAATGAAAGTAGAGGAGTGAAAAACGTAGAGGAGTGCTTTTTCTGATGAAATTTGGCCCCAAATAGAGCCAAAGGTAAGTTCTCCAAGAGGTGCCTCCAAAAACTCTTCAAAAAATCATCCAAATACATCAAACTATCTAGAAAAGGGGTCTACACCGCCTTTGGCACCGTTACCACTGGTCTGGCACCGTCGACACTGAGTAAAAAATCTCTGCGTTAATTTGTTATGCACCGTTGACGTTGCCCTTGACACTGCTGGTGTTGAGCATTTCTTAAAAAATGTCATTTTAACTCCAAGTTTAATCCTTTTTGCTTTATTTTTGCTTTAAGCAATAAAAATCAACAACCTACAAGAAAACATCAAAATACCTTCCATTAAAGTGCAATATCATAGAAAATAGGTATAAAATATGGGTCTAAAAATGCATATATTTTTGGTGTATCACCTGCAAAAGAGCAAGAGATTGAATGCTTCAGAGTTGATATTAACGAATATTTAAGCAATGAATACTTCAAGAAAACTTTTAAAAGAGATTTTGAAAAGGAAAATAGGAAATATCAAGATGAGGATAAAATTCAAGATGAATACATGGAAGTGAGTAAAGAGGATTTGAATTATGTTCAGAAAAAATTTAAAATGTTAGATCCTCTAGAAGTTAACAAGACTTTGATTTCATATATTGAGAAACCTCCTGCACAATAACTAAAAACACTTCCTACACATTTGAAGTATGCATTCTTAGGAGATTTATGTACATTACCTGTTACAATATCCCTAGAATTACCTGATATGCAAGAACAATAGTTATTGGAAACTTTGAAAATATATAAGAAAGCTTTTGGATAGACATTAGTTGATATTAAAGGAATCAACCCTTTAATTTGTATGCATAGAATCTTATTAGAAGATCAACATAAACCAAGAGCTGTACCTCAAAGTAGATTAAATCCTATGATGAAAGACGTTGTGAAGGAAGAGATCTTAAAATGGTTAGATATTGAAATAATATATCTTATTTCATACAGTGCTTGGGTAAGTCCAATTCAGTGTGTTCCAAAAAAGGATGTGTGACTGTAGTGACAAATGAGCAAAATGAATTAATATCTACAAGACAAGTCACTGGTTGAAGAATCCGCAACAATAATGGAAAATTAAATTCTGCCACCAGTAAGGATCATTTTCCTTTAACCTTTTTGGACCAGATGTTGGATAGATTGGCTGGGCATAAACATTTTTATTTTCTAGATGGATATACCGATTATCACCAAATACCTATTACTCTAGAGAATCAAGAGAAAATAACATTTACTAGTCCTTATGAAACTTTTGCTTTTCGGCGAATGCTCTTTGAATTATGTAATGCACCTGCAACATTTCAAAGATGTGCAATGTTAATTTTTAGTGATTTGATTGAAAAAAAATGATTTAAGTCTTTATGGATGATTTTTCTGCATTTGGAACTTCATTTGAAATATGTCTAAATCATTTAGAGAAAGTTCTGGAATGTTTTGAAAAGACTAATATCATACTGAACTGGAAAAATATCAATTTATGATTGTAGGAGGAATTGTGCTTAGGCATAAGACTTCAAAAAATGTTATGGAAGTAGATCCTGCAAAAATATAGGTTAAATTAAACCTACCTCCACCTACTATAATAAGAGGAGTTAGGAGATTTCTAGGACATCATAGATTTTATAGGAGATATATCAAAGACTTTGCAAAAATTACTAATCCTTTATGCCAAATTTTGGAAATAGACACAAAATTTGGCTTTATTCATGATTGCCTTAAAGCATTTGAAATTTTAAAAGAAAAATTGATAACTTCTCATAAAATTGTTTCACCTGATTGGGAGAAACCTCTGATTGGGAGAAATGATGCAAGTGATTATGCTATTGGAACTATTTTAGAGCAGAGATATGATAAGATTTTTAAAGTTAGATTTTTAAAGTTATATACTATGTCAATAAGACTCTTAATGATGCTCAAAATAATTACACCAACAGTGAAAGAGAGTTATTAGCCATTATATATGTTTTTGATAAGTTCAGATCATAACTGATTGGAGATAAATGAGTTGTACATAATAACCATTCAATTATTAAATATTTGATGTCAAAGAAGGATGCTAAACCAAGATTAATTAGATGAGTACTTCTGATGCAATAGTTTGATTTTGTAATAGTCAATAGGAAAGGGACTGAAAATCAAATTGCTGATCATCTCTGTAGGCTAGAGCAAGAAGAAATTCTTGATTTAGAAAAAGAAATTAATGAAACCTTTCCTCATGAACAACTTTATGTTGTAAAAGGATGGGAGGTATGCTGATATTGTAAATTATATTGTTAGTGGCATTTTACCTTATGGATTGACAAAAAAGCAGGAAAAGAAATTCATTTAAGATGCAAAATCATTATTTTGGGATGATCCTTATTTATCTCAATAACGTAAAGATTTAGTAATGAGACGATGTGTGCCTTACAAAGAAATTCAAGAAATTATTCAAAAATGTCAAGATTCTGAATTTGGATGTCATTTTAGGAATGATAGAACTGTTCATAAAATCATATATATATATATATATATATATATATATGT
>NW_018226138.1:100530-104467 GCF_001263595.1 Phalaenopsis equestris | reverse complement strand
CGCGCTCTATTTAGAGATGTTTCTATATATATATATACATATATATATATATATGATCGGTGTCAGAGAGTAGGTAATATTTCAAAAAGAAATGAAATGCCTCTAAATTTTAATTTGGAAATTGAAATTTTTGATACATGAGGATTGGATTTTATGAAACAATTTATACCTTCATTTGAAAATATTTATGTATTGATTGCAGTGGATTATGTTTCTGAATGGATTGAAGCAGTCACTTTACCTCGATGTGATGCTCGAAGTGTTTCAAAATTTTTAATTAAAAATATTTTTATATGATATGAAATGCTGAGAGTACGAGTGTAATCATTATTGAGGGAGGGTCTCATTTTAGAAATGCAATAATTGCATGATTGGTGGAAAAATATAATAAAATGCATAAAATTGCAATTGATTATCATCCCCAGACTAGTGGTTTAACAAAAGTATCTAATCTTGAAATTAAGAAAATTTTGGAAAAGAGTGATAATCCTAATAAAATGGATTGGTCTACTAGATTAGATATTTCATTATGGGCATTCATGACAACCTATAAGACACCTATAGGAATGCCACCATATATATTAATTTTTAGGAAGACTTGTCACTTTCTAGTTGAATTCAAGCATAAAGCTTTTTGGGCGATAAAAGAATTCACATTCAATTTGAAAGAAGCTGTTGAGAAAAGATTTTTACAATTGAATGAGCTTGAGGAAATTAAGAACGAATCTTACAATAATACTAAGATTTATAAGGAAAAAATGAAAGAATAGCATGATTGGAAGATAATAAAAAGATAATTTGAACATGGATAGGAAGTTTTATTATATAATACATGATTGATATTATTTTAGGGAAAATTGAAGTTTAGGTTGAAAGGGTTATTCAGAGTTATAAAAGTTTATCTTAAAGAAGCAGTTAATATTAAAAACCCCGAGACTTGAAGAATATTTAAATTGAATGGGCACAGATTGAAACCATATTTTGATGGTCAAAGACCAGCTTTTAAAGAGACTGTAATGTTGGGTCACCTAGAATAAGACTAGAAATGTCGGGCTAACGACATTCAACCAAGTGCTTTATGGGAGGCAACCCATATTTATTGTTGTTTAGTTTAATTTTTAAATTGTTTTGTATGAATATTGGAGGCATATTTATGTTTAAGCCTTTATGAAGTCCGTGTATTTGAGCAAAATATTTAGAAACACCTTTATTTTCTTAATTTTATGGAAATATTGAAATTTATTAGATTATAATCAAAATGGTGAAGTTTTTGGAACTGGCGCAAGATGCACCAGATTGGCGCATGATGCGACGAATTCCAGGGAGCTGGTGCATGTTGCACCACATTTGGTGCATGATGCGCCGTTTGGTGCATGATGCGCCGCTGTACCAAAAATGTTTAAAACGTGTCAAATGGTAGTTTTTGCAGGTTTTTGGTGGTTCCTTCTCTATATAACTCCTAAAAACCAACTCCAAACTATATTTTAGGGGGGGAAATGAGGGAAGAGTCACTACTTTTCAAATCTTATGGCTTCGAACTCTAAAAACTCTGCTAGATTTGGAATTTTCAACTAGAGAATGTTTGTTAGTTTTGATGCACAAAAGTTACATGATCGAGTTCTAGTGAAGAAGAGGCTAATTAAAGAAAGGGGATTGTGAATCGAGGATTCAACATGGTAAATACTCGAGTGGAAGATACTGTCGTGAAGAGGCGATGGAAAGTACTTTGTTACACAACTGTCGCTGTTGTTTTTCCTGTTGTAAAAGAATTTTATGCAAATCTTCATGGGATCAACCAAGGAAAGATTTACATGGGAGGAAAGTTTGTGCAGTTCACTCCTTTAAGAATGATGAGAATGCATTTATCTCTCATTATGCAAATTTTACCCCTACAAGAGATAATATGAATGAAATCTACTGCTATTTTACGGATGAAGATGCTAATTGGGAGACTAGAGAAGATAGAAATGTAAGTTTTCTTTCATCATTTTTAAATCCAGTTTGAAAAGCCTGACACTTCATCATTTCATCGAAATTATTGCCTACCATGAAAATTAGTAAGGTAAATATGGAGAGTGCTATTCTGATTTATTGCATTCAGATCGGAAAGCTAGTAATGTTGGAGCTATTATTGTGAAATCGGTTTTGGGTTTGATTGTCAATGGATCCGCAACTTGACTTGGACATCCATCTACTATTTTCATACTGTGCAGTCAATCGCATGAAAGCTGGGAAATAGTGGTTCTTCCTTGGAAGCCAATGGATCCAGAAGTCTATTGCAATTATATTGGAATAGAAGATGAAAATGATATGAATGTGTTGATGGATCAAGAATCTCAGAGTTCAACACATGTTTAGCCATACTACAACTGGAGTGCACTTTTGAAGAAGATCAAAAAGATTGAAAAAGAGGTGTAGAATCTCATGCATGTGATCTGAAATATTACTGAAATGTTGGATCACCTGGATTGTAGACTAAAGGAACATTTTTGACCTCACTTTTGGTTGAGGTTCTGTTCTTCTTTTTAGTAGCCTAAGGTCTAGCTATAGGACTTTCCTATTGACTATTCATAGAAAACTAGACAAGGAATCCTCCCCATTAGAAACTCAAACTCTTCTTTACTCCACTTGAAGTCCCACATATTGGTCCTAACCTCTAGCACTTAGTAGGTGGAGTGACTATGGGAGAACTCAAGATGGGTTACCCTTAGGACTGCTAGACCTTAGGATTGACTCTGGGTTTTGGTATAGGGCTAAAACACTCACTTGCAACCACTTGCACTCACAATCACTCACTACCCTAAACTTAAACTTCTAGGCTTTGGTCCTTTGATACTTTTGGGAAACTCCTGTAGGTGGTCCCTTAAACCCACTAGACCTAGGCTAGGATTTGGCTAAGACCACTAGGCACTAGATAGAGGACCCAAAATGGGGTTCCCATTGGTCCATGGCTTATTAATGATGGTTGGTACTCCAAATCTACCAAGATACCCAACCTATCCTTTTGCCCCTAAATTCCCCCAAATTACCTAGATTCTCTTGGAACCCCAATTTTTTTCAAAATTCTCAAATATACCTAAAATACCCAACTTGGTTCAAAAATCATTTCAAAAACATTGAAAACACCCAAACTACACAATCATCAAAATTGATCAACTTACTAAAATACCCCTCCTTACCCCAAAGTTCCAAAAATTCCAAAAAATAAAAAAAAAATTCCAAAACCTCCCAAATATTCCTAATTTCATTTTTCTCAACTATCACATGACCCAATTTGGTTAATTTGATCACTTTTGAACAAAACCCCCAAATTGCCCTTTAAAGGGACATATTTTCCCCAAATCACTCCAAATGTTTATCAAATTGGTCTTAATTTACCCCAATTTCAATTCTAAACTCAAATCTACCCTTGCTATGACCAATTTAGACCAAATCTAAGTGCAATTGGTCCATGATTTGAACCCAATTTTGATTTAGACCAAAAATCCAATTTTGGCCCTATGACTTGGTTCCACCAAATTGAACCTATAGTTCATTGAATTGGCCACAATTTGTGTTGAAAAACCTTCATAACATCCATATACATAAATCTTGACTTTTAAATTGAGCCCATTGTCCACTCAATTGGCCCTAAATTGGCCATGTCTCAAAATATCACCAAATTGATGGCCTTAGCCCCAAAATTTCCACTCAATTACTTCATGAAAAATCTTCAAAATATCTCCCTTGAACATGTGGACCATTCAATTTGGACTTAGCCTTAGCTTAACCTAACCTAGACCCATGTCTAACCCAACATGTCCAAATTGGCCAAATTTCTGAAATCACTCAAATTGAAAAAATCCTTCAAATTGACCTAGCAATTGAACTCAAAATCACTTCAACCCTCACAAAAAATCTTCATAACAATCATCTACACAATGTTGATCAATCAATT
>NW_018226138.1:70347-100445 GCF_001263595.1 Phalaenopsis equestris | reverse complement strand
ATTAGCCTAACCCCCCCAAAGTCACAAAATTAATGCCTCCCCAGCCATTAGTTGGACCTTAGTGACCAGCCTAAACCTCTTAAAACCACCTAAACTAAGACATGGACCAAAGGTACCCCAAATTAAGGGATTTCATGTCATGTTTGCTTAAGCTTAGGATATTTTTGTCAAAACAAACCCTAAACACATTAAATTGCTTTGACAGATTCCCCTAGATGCCCTGTGCACCTAGCCACCTCCCCCTGCCATGTCCGGCTGGCCTAGTCTAGTCACCGGAGAACCTAGTCACCGGAGAAGCTCAAAACCAAGAGCCACCTCCATGGAACTTCACCAAAATCAAACCTAGAGGCCAGCTCATCCAATTTAATTGTAGAGCTCCTCTGCCCTCCACTTAAGCAGCACAATGCACCCCCTAATTAGCCATGACAGCCACCCCTTAGCCATTTTAATTAAAAGCACCTCCCACGGCCATGGGAGGAGGTTTTAATAGGTGCTGAAAATTTTTTAGAGAGACCTCTCCAAATTGACCACAAAGCTTCCCTAAGATCCCCTTAGTGCATTCCAACTGTTTTCCCTCACCAATTTCCACAGCTGGAGTTCAATTTTGAGCTCAAAATCTTGTTGGAAATCAGGACAAAGCTCAGTACATCTCCACAGTCCATCAAACTTAAATTAACTTCAGCCACACCTTCACAACAGTGAAAGAAGCTTAAGCCCTATCAAATCCCCCTCTCAAAGAGCCTCTACCATAGCTCTAGACAACCACCCAAATCCTGCCGTGATCGAAATCATACCTAGGCCCTACACCAAGACCAGAGACTCAATCCCTAGCATCTTTGGATCATGACGAGCGTGCCCATAATCGAAGCTTCACTTCTCAGAATGAAGGTATAAAACTTCTCTTCCTCTTGAGCTGGTTTGAACTCTCCAATTGTTTTAAGTTGATTTCATGGCATCATAACCTTATAGATGTGATCGTATAGTCTAGGCGAGCATTTTTAAAAAAATTTCATCTAATTTGGATAAGAAATAAGAGAAATATTAAGGCTAGAACATGCACGATTCTCTGGCTAGGCTATCGGGGATGATGACGAGGAGTCGTTTGATCGCGCGTGTACTGATGGACGGTCGAGATCATGTCGAACAGCGCTTCAGAACATAAACCGCAGGTCGAGTCAGCACTGAGGTGGATGGGGACGTCAAATAAGAGATCGTTGCGTGGAGCTTCCGAGCTGTCGTAGGTTGATGTAGCGTCGTGCGTTTAAATAGATAAATAGGGATTTAAAAAATCAAAAATTAATCCCTAGCTTTAAAAATTCATATCTTGGTGTAGAAAAATTATAAAAGTGAAATAAAAATACCCTCTTACTCAGTGAAAAGAGGAGAACATTGTGGAAATAACAATAAGTCCACGTGATGCATATTTTATTTTTAATTATTTAAACACTGATTTCAATATTTTGATTCTCCATGCATGTAGTAATCTTACCATGGCTTGAAATTTTAGCATGTTGTTGCCTCTGTCTTAGAGAACATTTCCTAATTTTTCCAAAGTCAGAGGAGGTCCCTAGATAGAGAATCATATTTTTCAATTTTATGTGCATTATTTACTTAAAATAATCATGGAAATTAGCATGTTGCTTATAAAAATCCAAGAAAATTTTGCAAGGTTTATGATGATTAGAGAGCCTTTAGAAAAATTTCTCATGAGCCAAGTCATTCAAAATAAACCTAATTTTTACAAGCTCTAAATCACTAAGATAATTAATTTTGAAAAATACAAATAAGAAAATGAATTAAATTTTAATCTCCACTATTATTTAGGATCTAGAGAACTCACCATAAAAATTACAAAGCATTTTGAGTTCATTTGGTAACATAAGTTGATTTTTAAAGATAAATAACATTTTTGGCACTTAAATGATTTCTTAAAAATCAAAATATAACTAGAAAATTTATAAAAAAACTTGTTTTCTGAGTTCTTTATAATCAAGAGTATTTTCTAAAAATAAAATGGAGTTTAAAATAAAAACTTGATTTTTTAACCTATTTTAAATATTTAAATAATTAAAAATCAATAGAAAATAACAAAAATAATAAAATTCATGGAAATGTTCTAAATTAGTTCCTAAGCACTTATGAATAATTATAATATTTTGCATAATTTTCTAAATAAAGATACTAAATTTTAAAGCTTAAAAATAATTTTTGCAGGCTAAAATGTGTTTTCACTAAAAATAATTCAAATAAATCAAATAAAACTTAGAAAAATATAAAATTTTCTCCTTGGAATTCTCTGACCTCAGGAGGATTTATCAAAAATAAAAAAATTAATTTTCTCCATTTAAAATATTTCATATTTAATAAATTCCATAAAATTTAAAATAATTATTAAAAGAAAAATAAAATTCAAAAAATCATGAAATTTGGTCCAAAAACTTCTTTGGTCTAGGTCTACCTCCAGTAAAAATTTCAAGGGATTAGAATTTACCTTGGTCAAGTTAAGAATTTTCTTTGATCTTTTGGAATTTTCTTTGAAAAATCCTATTTTTGCATGAAAATAATCATATAAATTAAATAAAATTTTCAAAAATCACATTTTCTCCTCTGATGTCCTAATTGACCCATGAATGACATAGAATAAAATTTTCAAAGTCATTTGAACTGAATTTGACAAATTATGAAATGTTAGAGCCTTAGGGGCAAATGTGTAATTTTAGAAATTTAGCCTTAATTAATATTTAGGCTTAATTCAAGAAAGGAAATGTGTAACCTCTGATCTTAATTTGGATGTTTGAAATACAAGGGGTTAATTGGTAGAAACAAACCTCACTTTCTTAATTGAAAAGTTAAGTTAATAAATTTTTAAAAATTATTACAATATAAAAGTTTATTAAAATAAAATGAACCCACGACTTAAGGGTATGACTTTTGAAGTCAATAATTAATCAACTTAATACCCCTATTTTGATTTTCAAATAAGATTCAAATCATAAATTATGACCATCTAAAGCTTAATCTTTTCAAAACTAATTAAGACACTCACCCAGTTCTTAAGGGCTTAGTAGTGACTTAGGCTAAATCAAGTTTCATTTAAATAAGCATTAGAAAAGTATACATCATTGAAAATTAAAACATCTTTTAAACTCTACAAGCCCAATTTAGACCAAAATTTGGCGAAGTGTTCCAATGACACTAACTTGCCTCTTTAAGGGGCTTCACCCACATAATCTTCAAAATTAAATTACAAATGATAATTACCTTACTCTTAGGGATAATTGATACATCAATGCTCACTGAGCACTAAGAGTATTTACAGGATGAATTATTAAGCAACATAATAAGTTTAAAAGAACTCGGGATTTTCCACCGGGTAGCGTGAGAGCAGCACAGACCTACTTCTTTCTCTAGATCTTTTGGATACCTCGGAGATCTACAAAACTTAATATATTTTAGTTGACAACATTATCCTTAATTAAACTTCTAAGGACTCACCAAGCTATGACCTAGGATTAGATAGGTCATAAAAATTTTACTTCCTTATTTCATATAAACTGCCTTAACATGCCTTTTGAGTTTCAGGTGGTGGAACGAGAAGACTCGCCAGGTACGCTTTTACAGTATTCAACGTCGTCTTTCTTGTACTTGCATACTGTACTTTTAAACCTGCAAACTTATATGTTAAACAACAACGCCACCGTACATGAAAACTAAAACAATCATAATATCCAAAAAACCAAAATGAAAACCAAAACTAAATGTAAAATCAACAAAGATAAAATTCACCTCCACAACATTCAAAATATAAAACAACTCAAAATTTAATCACAAACACCAGACAAAACTATAACTTCAACTAAATTAAGACATCTCTATCGGATGATCGGGAATTCCTCAGAGGAGGTAACCTACGGTTGCTAACGAGGCTTCCCACGGTCTAAATGAAATTATGGAACTCATTAAGTTGAGTTTAGTAAGTTCATTTGGACTAAGTGAATTCAATAGAAAATAGTGGTGCCAGAATGAGGGAACTTTAGGATCCTAATCAAATTTAACATGCCCCCATAAAATTTAAAGAACTTCAATGATAAGGCCACCTGATTTGACATTATAACTTGACACACTAGAAAACTCAAACTCGTCGCAGCAAGGAGCTTGGAGCTAGCATGGTGGGCAGCACGGCCATCTTCAACAGCAAAACCTATCTTCCCCAGCTAAACCAATCTTCCTTCCTTAGATATAAACAACAAAGCCATAGGACATAAGAGGATTTTGAGGTTGTTCTCCTAGCGCAACATAAAATCCTCACCTTATCTTTAGGCCATTGTACAGCCATGCTATACAATATATGCCCTAACTCGTCTTAGGATTCCAAGGTTGTCGTTTGTCATGACCTAAACCCTCACATCTTCCAGGTTATTTGTGTGATAGTTTCACACGATTGTAAGCCATAACTAATAAACTTTGCAGGATGAAACACTTAAAAAGTTCTCCTCAAAACTGAAGCCAAACATTACGATATCTTGGGAAGTCACCGAGGTTTTCCTCTGGATCCATGGCATCCCCTAGTTCTTCCTCCTTTGAACTTTACAACTAAATGTTCCAAATTTGAACCAATTCCATTTCACACCTCTTTGTACGATCTCATTGAAAAGTCCTACCCTTTGAAACTCCTTGAAGATAATATTTCCTTATTTTTATCGAAAGTCTTCTTAGGCGACTTTGGTCATTTAAGATGCAATTAACTATAGGAGCTTGTGATTATAGGAAGCATGTCCGAACCTAGCTTAATATAAACCCTATTTAATTCTTTATATTAAATAGAGGAACTTGTTGGAAAATAAAATGGTTTTGCAGAACAAAAGGATATCATATATTCCTTAGTTTATTTGATCGAGCCTCATCCTCAAGTCTTGTGTTTATCCTTCAGGATAGATACAGGATTTGAGGTACAGTGCTCTTTCATTTAAAATATGAAAAATATGAGGTCAATTTGATTTCATATTTTTAAAAACTAAATATATATGTGAATTAAAACATCCTTCCGAAGCGGGTGATCGACAGCTTCTTACGGGCAACCCCGAAACCAAAAATAACGCCGACAGCTTTTGGCGACTCCGCTGGGGACAGGCTTTTCTCTCCATACAAATCAAGAAATATTATCTTGACACGTTGGTAATATGTTCATGTCCCCCTTGGACTAAATTACCCTTCTTCCATTGGCATACTTTACCCATTTCTTTCTTGGAAAAGTATAGTAACTCCTTGGACTTCAGGACTGGCTGTTCAACCATCTTTGAACAGAGGGGTTTGGAAGGACATTAAGGGCTCTATAAATTTTAATGTGGGGTCGGACCCCCAAAAGGCATTGTCTGCCACTAGATGGGTCTCGCACTGGGTTCTAAAATACTTCACATATCCCTTTCATATTTGATTTGCTACTTTGCAAATCGTGTTGTGCTGCGCACACTTTTAAATTATCTTACATTAATTAAATTTTATACCTCTTGATTTTTCTTAAATAAAATTTTAAAATACCCATAAATTAACACCCACACAGTCTATAGATCAACCTCTACTTTCAGTTCTAGCACTAAAAATTATGAGGTTTTTGATCATATAGCTAACCCTGAAACTTTTCTTTTTAAAGCCTGCTGCAATGGCCTACCTAATAGTGAACTTTTCCTGCAGCCTGCCAACGAGCCACGAAGCCCGTAACCTCGCTCCTACCATCAAATTTGGAGCCAGATTTGAAGATCTCGAGGTCATCCTCGGGAAAGCCCCATTTGTGGTAATGATGGTGGTCGCAACAAAAATACAGGAACCGTCTGCAGAATTCAGCCTAAACTACCTTCAAGACTTCCCTGCCTGTAAGAAGTCTAAAACTACTGTCGTCACGACACCTGCCAAACCTGCTAGCCCCGCTGCTATTAAGAGGAAGGAAGTAAGGATTATTGAGGATATGACTAAGGGATCAACTATCCCATCGTCCGTGTTTGAAATTCGATCAAGTTCAAGGACCGTACGCTGACCTAAACTCAAAAGGGGAACCGCAACAGAAGAGTTCAGAGGGCCATAAAATCCCAAGATCCCAAGGAGACCCTGTTGAGGAGGAGCCTCATCAAGATGAAGAAGTGTTACTGGAAATTTATCCACACCTATGATGGAGTAGATATAGATCCCATCCTCTGAAAGATACCGATGGATATGAGAGTATCTATAGAATCGCAGCCGCATTACCACCACTTCATAGACATGGTGAGGACAGAAAGAAGTTCACTCCTATCACCCGAGTTAGTGCAGTTTTTAAAAGGCTAGCTACCAAAGAAGGATGCTTGATTAGTGAGTTACTCAAATGAGTGGGAGATGCAATTTTCCCTCGCATGAAGAAGGAAATTTTGAAGGATGTCAAGTCCGCCAGACTGTCTCACAAGACAACTGGAGTGTCACCAACTCGTATCACCAATGGGTTCCATTTAGAGAACAGAGTTGATACCATAGTTGTTACTACTGATTATACTGCCATAAGGACTGCAGGTCGTCGACCGGTTAAGTCCAGATCGGGTCCGAAAATCTTACTCGTCATCCGTTATGGAGATATTCCTACAATCCCAAAGGAAAAGACAAGATGATTACCTAGCATTATAGCCGGTCTACACCATGGGGAGCATACTTTCCCTCAACATACTGATGTTTTTATTAAGGCACTCCATCCTGAGACATCATCATCGAAGAAGAAAAAGGTATGGGTACCCAAGGTTGCTGCACCGATATAGTCTGGTGAGCCCGCGGGACAAGGACATGAAATCAAACCAGGGTCTTAAATATCTGACATCGTCGCAACAATAGCCAGCGAGTTGGAGGAGCAAGTTGAGGATGTCCATAAGGTCCTCCAGATCTTAAAGTAATTAAGGAATCAATAATTGAAGAGAAAGTTGAGAAACTCAAGATCGAGATTTTTGAGTTAGCTCACGAACACGGAGTTTCCATCGATAGCGATGATGAAAATTTTGATTAAAATGATTACTTAGAGGAAGATTTCATTTATGTCCATGTAATTGAAACAAGAACTGCCACATCTGCGTGCGAGGCTCAACCTCACACTGAAGAAAATGTCATAAATGAACTGTGGAGGGCTGTCCTTCTAAGGGATTAGCAAGTTAGTCTACTGGAGAAAAGAATAAAAGAAATGACCACAACATGACCACTATGGCCACTATTCAGGGGCAATCACAAGCGCCCCAATTGGCTTCTCCAGAGATCAATCAGTCAGAAATCATACACATCTTAGATGAAAGAAGAGAGGTTGCTCTAGTAAACAGAGACTAGCAACATAGAAAGGACTCTCCATCAGGTGCTATACTAGAAAAGGAATTCAAGCAAATAGTTGAACAAGTACGGGATGCTTTAACCCAATCTAAGGGTGGTGCATTGGTTCTATAGGCTAGACCTTACCCATAGGAATTCGATGGCGTGCCTTTCCCTAAGGGTTTTGTGGCCCCAAACTTTAAGATATTTGATGGGACTGGAAATCCCAGACAACATATAGCACATTTCCAAGCCAGCTGTGGCAACACAAGGAATAGTGAACCTCTACTCTTCCAGCGTTTCGTCAGCTGCTTGTCAGGAATTATTTCCGACTGGTATGCTGACTTGCCCAACAGACCAGTTAAAACATTTTCTGAGTTGGAATAGCTATTTGTGAAAAGATTTGCCGAGGCACAACACCATGTGTCTTTTGGAGAGCTCATTATGGAAAAACAAAAGCCTAGCAAAACTTTAGTGGACTATATTTTGAGGTGGAGAAACCTTAGCATGAAATGTGAACCTCAACTATAGGAACATCATGCGATTGAAATTCTACTCAAGAGCATTCATGTGCCAGTAGCTTTTAAGCTCAAGCGACTCACCATCAACTCCTTTGAGAAGCTACTCAGTAAAGCCAACAGTCTTCAGGAAGAAATCAAGCATATGGAGCCACACAAAACAACTAAGGTGACCAAAGTGTTCGAATCAAAATGAAGAGTAGTAGCGACCATCGATAAAGGAAAGCAGCAGATAAAAATATATGTAGAAGATCCTTGCCAATCTTCATCACAGTATGCTAAAAAACAGAGTAGTAAGTACAACCAGTGACTGCCTCAAGAAGGATCACCACAAATTGGGGATAAGAAAATGTCCCTGTCAGAGCGACGTAAAATGATGTATTCTTTCAAAAATGAAGCTATACCTAAGTTATTCAGAATTATGATGAATAAGCAAGAGTTCAAACTACCAGATACAAAGAAGCCCGAAGAGGTGGATAAGAAGAATGAATCAAATTATTGCCCATACCATCGATTGCTTGAGCACACTATAAAAAAATGCTTCATCTTTAAAGACTGGCTTGAGAGGAACCTTAAAGAAGAGAACATAACAATCCCGAAAGAATATTTAAAAGAACCTGAAAAAGGTTCCATAAATATGATTTCGGCCGAGCCAATCTCCCCAATTGATCCGTATACTGGAACAGATGGATGAAGTACAACTTGGGATGAACTCAATCAAATACAGGATCCTTCAAAACAATCTTCTGCATATACCAGAGATGAAGAATGGAATGAGGTCTAGAGCAAATCATCCAAATCATCTAAATCATCTAAGAAAATACTGAACAAGATCCAGTATGCATCAAAACAAGCCTCCATTCAGAGTCCACAGCATAACAAGCCCGAGATGAAGGTTTTGTCATAAGAGCCATCATCGTCAATGACAAAGAAGAAGAAGAAGAAGAGAAGCGTAACTACAAAGATTGATAGCACGATGGGTAGGATTGGGCTACCTCTAATAGATTAGTTGTCTTGGATTCGGGGAAAAAAATCCTTAAACCCCTGACTTTTTATGATTATCTTTTTGTCCCTCTGGGGTCTTATAAATATAATAATTGTGATTTCATATACTTTTTAACTACTTTGAGTGATAACATAACTGATTATGACCAATATAGCATCAATCTTGATCCCTAAAATGATCCTCAAATCATACTTGAATCTGATGAACTCGATGTCAAGTCTAAAGAAGACATCAGTGACACCGCTTATGACAGCACTGATAACAAGGAGCCAATTCTCGAGCATCACGGTACACCACTTACCATAAGCTCAGATCTTTCCGACAGAAAGGAAGAGGAACCAGAAGATTAAACAATCATATCTTAAGAAGAAGAAATCACAAAAGTTAACTTGAGGAGTGGAAAAGTGTTACCACCAAGAACAACTCCAACGGATAAAGGAAAGCAGATAATGACTCGAGAGGTGCTACCCTAACCTCCACCAGTGGAAGAACCACATGATCAAAATAAAATCAAAGGAACATGCAAATTGTACTATAATGTGCTAGTTCAACGTAGGAAGTTATCGGCCTGACTAAGCATCTACGATGCTCTGATCCTGTCAAAGGAGATGAGGGAGTCTCTGGTTACCGCCGGCCACAATCGTTCACTCTACATCTCCGATATCATCGCCAGTTGTGTGTTGTCCAGAGTTTTAGTAGATCTTGAAGCATCTCTTAACTTGATGAGCCTACAGACATTGGACTATTTGGATATTGAAGCTGAAGAGCTTACACCCGATAAAATGATGTTAAGAGGATTCAACTAAAAGAGAGAAAGAGCCCTTGGATCAATTACAATACTTGTGAAGGTTGAAGAGCTCGTGACAACCGCTAAATTTCATATCATCTATCATCGACGCATCGACGCCGAGACCTATTTTAACGCTCTACTGGGTCGACCATGGATTCATGAACACAATATGGTTCCATCATCTCTACACCAGTGCATCAAATACCACAAAGATGGTCAATAAATTTGTATCAAAGGAAACCTACAACCATTTTTCGTGCAAGAAGTTGGTATCCACGAAGATGCTTCTTACTACACGCCTTCAAAGAGGATTGTCTTCTCTCGTAAGGTTATCACAAACAAAGATGAGGATTCAGAAGAATTACAAAAAGGAGGCCATTCAACTCAGCTTCAGCGATCTTCCACCGCTCCCTTACAACGAGTTGGTGGAGGTCCTTTTAGTTCGCGCACCTGAGGTCGAGGCCGGGGACATGGACGAGGAAGGATCAATTTAATTGTTAAACGAACTAGGCCAACCATCAATGTTGGTGATGAAGACAGTTCTGAAGATGAGATAATGATAACTAGACAAAAGAAACCTCAGTACGAGATATCCTTAGAAGATACAGAGAAAAATGAATATGAAATAATGTATGATCGAATAAACCACTATGTGAATGCTATGACCCTTACTCTGATTCTCTCTTAAAAGGTCGAGAGTTTAGAGGTCAAGGAAGTTTGTAGTGTTGGTTTAAAGCCGATCAAATTATATCGTGTTTTTTACCTCTACTAAGCTTGAAAAACATGTAAGTTTGGATGATGATCTAAATTAATTAATGGATTGCCTTTTGGTTAATTCTCGCCTTGTGTTCAAAAATTAATTCAACAGAGACACTTGACACTTACCAAAACAAATCCAAAACAAATCCCAAAAGATAAATTTAAACTTTTTGAAAAATTATGGAATGGTAATAGTCAAACTCTAAATTCAAATGAGGGTCTCACATTTGGTAGAGTCAGACCAGTCGATGATTCTGAATTTTGCATGGTTGTTACTGGTGAGTCAAAGGAGGATTGCCTCGATATAGAGGATGACTCTAATAATCAACCAACAGAAAATGCTCCCCCATAATTTGAGGAAGAAATTAAATCTACCGTTGATGAATTGAAGGAGATTAATCTTGGGACCGGAGAACAACCCCGACCTACATTTAAAAGTTCTCTACTCAATGATAAAGAATCTGCAGAATTGATCAAACTATTAACAAAATTCTAAGATTGTTTCACATGGAGCTATGATGAAATATCAGGACTGTCAGCAGAGGTTGCAGTCCATAAACTCGGGGTGGACAAGAATGTAACACTAGTAAAATAAGCTTTCAGGAGAATGCACCTCAAAATAGAACAACAAGTCATCGCCGAGATGAAGAAATTTATAGACGCCAACTTTGTAAAAGAAGAAAAATACCCCACATGATTAGCTAATATTTTACCTGTTAAGACAAAAAATGGACAGATCCGTGTTTGTGTCGACTTCAGAGATTTGAACAAGGCATATCCAAAAGACAAGTTTTCGCTACTAATACCAGAAATGATGGTGGATATCACTTCCACACATGAAATTTTCTCTTTCATGGATGGATCGTCGGGATACAGTCAAATCAAGATGGCTCCCTAGTATACAGTACTTACAGCTTCAGAACACTGATCAGAATTTTTTGCTACACAATGATATTGTTCGGCTTAAAGAACATCGGAGCAACATATCAGCGTGCAATGATGAAGATTTTTGACGACCTCATCCCTAACCAAATAGAATGCTACGTGGATGATTTGGTCATTAAATATAAACAAAAAATAGACCATTTATACGATTTGAGGATTGTGTTCGAACGATTACGAAGATATGCCCTTAAAATGAATCCCTTAAAGTGCGTATTTGATGTTACTTCTGAGAAATTTTTGGGATTTGTTGTCCATCATAGGGGAATCGAGATTGACCCGGATAAAATGAATGCTATCTTGGAAATGCCTCCTCCTAAAACCTTGAAACAACTATTTTCCTTTCATAGAAAGTTGGCATATCTGAGACGCTTTATTTCAAATCTCTCAGGTAGGTGCCAGCCTTTCTCGGCATTAAATGAAAAGGACGCCAAGTTTATTTAGAAGGAAAAATGTCAGCGGGCTTTCGAGGACGTTAAATAAAATTTGATGACACCTCCAGTCTTGATAGCCCCTATTCTAGGGAAAACATTTATAATTTATATCGCGGCCTTGGATGACTCTCTTGGAGCCCTCTTAGCCCAAGTCAATGACGAGGGTAAAGAAAATGCACTTTACTACTTGAGTCATCGCCTAATACCAATGGAGATAAGGTATCCACTTATTGAGAAACATTGTCTGGCATTGATTTTCGCCACCCAAAAGCTTAGGTCAAAAGCTTAGACATTACATGCTCTCTCATAAGATTACCCTAACCTCAAAAATTAATCCATTGTAATATCTGATGACTTGACCAACACTCTCTAGATGTTTAGCAAGGTGGTCAATGATCTTATTGCAATTTGGTATAACCTTTGTTCCCCTCGGTGTTATCAAGGGACAAATAGTAGAAGACTTTCTCATTGCACACCCATTGTCAGCTGGGTCCTCTCTCAACGAAGAGTTACCAGACAAGCAAATATTATAAATGGAATTCTCCAGTGCGCAACATTGGGAGATGTACTTTGATGGCTCTTCGTCAGCCAGAAAAGACAAAGGATCAGGCACAGTTATGTCAGGTAAAGCATGGATTAGTTTGATCTTTATCACACCTGATAAGGGTATGTTGAGATTCTCATACCACCTGATAGAGCCGTGCACCAACAATGAAACAGAATATGAATCTCTAATCATCGGATTGAGAATAACAATCTCAATGGATATAACGAACATTGCCATCTATGGCGACTCCCAACTCGTCATCCAGCAAGTCACCGGACAATATAGGATTCTGAAACAAAGATTAGCAGAATACCTTCAGTACACAATGAAGCTCTGGAGTAGATCCCCGATGTGACTTTCTACCGTATTCTTAAGGGAGATAGTTCCCATGCCGATGCTCTAGCAAAAATGTCTAAGGAAATGGAATGTCTCCGGAGGATTCCATTGAAATCACAGTGCAAGGAAAATAAGACTTGTCTCAGATCAACCTCGAAACTCTACACAAGCTCGGAAATGAAGAAACGATAAATACAGTTGCAGACATCATTGAAGAATGGCACAAGCCATTAATAGAATATTTGCATACTGGAAAGCTTCCAGAAGACAAGTATGAAGCACATCATATCACAAAAAGGGCTATGTCTTACGCCTTGATGGGAAACGTTCTATATAGAAGATCATTCAACCAAATGTGGCTACCGTATTTTGAACAGAGCCAAAGCACGGGATATTATCAAAGAAGTACATGTTAGATTGTGTGGCACTCATCAGTCAAGGCCGAAAATGAAAATGAAGATCAAAAGACTTGGGTATTATTGGCCATCAATGATGTCCGATTGCATGAATACAACTAGAAAATGTCACCAATGCCAAGTGCATGGAGTGGTCTTACACCAGCCTCCAAATGTGCTACATTCAACTGTTGTCTCATGGTTGTTCGAGTGTTGGGACACAGAAATAATAGGTTCAATAGACCCTCCATCTTCCAAAGGACACAGGTTTATACTTACCGCTACAAATTACTTCTCCAAATGGGCAGAGGAACTACCGTTATGAGAGCTTACGACACAGCACGTCCTTCAATTTTTTAAAAGCCAAATTGTCTACCGTTTCGGAGTACCTCGAAGAATAATCTCTAGCAATGGGACAGCTTTTAAAAGGACGAAGATCAACAATTTCGTCAGAAGACATGGGATAGATTGGAGATACTCACTCTACGATTTACTATCCTAGAGCAAATGGTCTGGCTGAAGCCTTCAACAAAATACTGGTATAAATTTTGAAGATGAAAATAAAAGGAATTGGCACAACAAACTATTAGAAGCATTGTGGGCCTACCAGATGACTTTCAGTACTCCCACTCAGTGTACATCCTATATGCTCGTGTACGGGTCTGAGGTTGTGCTACTGTCAGAAATCCAGACAACATCTCTTAGAATTGATGTTGCCAACTAATTCACAACGGGATAAAGTGCAAAACTCAGACTTGAAGAATTGGAGAGTCTTGAGGGAAAATGACTAGAAGCACAACAACATTTGGAGCTTTACCAGATGAAGATGGTACAAGCCCATGATAAATTGGTCAGCCGAAGGACACTAAAAGTTGTTGACCTCGTACTTGTGCTCAAAAAGCCTATTGTTGCACGTCGTAAACTAGGTGAAAAATTTGAGCTAACTTGGAAGGGACCATTTGTCGTTCAAAAGGTCTATAAAGGAGAATCCTACCAGTTAGTGGACTTCCAGGTGAAAGACCCATGTTACCAATAAATGGTCAATATTTGAAAACCTATTACGTAGCCTCATGTCGCTTGCCTCTACTTGCTTTGAAATTTTGAAAGTTTGATTGTTTTTGGGTTGTCTATGTGGCCAAATGTCTATGACCGGATGTCTATGACCGGGTCGGTGGCCAAATGTCTATGACCGGGTCGAAATTTTGTAATTAACCTCAATATAATGAAAATTTTGAGAAAAAAATTTTTCCTTTCTACTTTTGTGTAAAATATTCCACTAAAATAAATAAAATTCATATATAAGTAAAAAATTTGTTTCACTAAAATAAGCTAAAATTCACTTCAATAAATACTTTGTTTTGTTCTTATTAATGCAAAATTTCGGCCCACTAATATTTTTCCTGTCGTATGTAGAAAAATGTTGGGACAGAGGTTGATCTTTGCTTTCAAGGATGGCTGGAGCCTCGCACTAAATGAGGAGATGGCGCCGCGGGGCGGTATCATAGACTTCAACATGGAATTTAACCAGGACACGGACTACAAAGGTCCTCTAATGAATGAAATCAGCTGCAAAGTGAAAGAGGGATTGCCTTCACTGCTAAGGGTAACCGCCAAAGATAATGCATCACACAAAGGCAAGGACGTGATAACAGAGCATGATCCGATGGAAGGGCCCAGCCGATCAGCCGATTGCCCTCCATGGTAGCCACACCAGCCGGGGGCCTAGTAGTCGCCAATAATGAACGACTGCTGAGTGCTTAACTTCGCAGCACGCAACGCAGGAACACCAACCTCAAGAAGCAGAGGGCTTTTCTTCCACAAGAATGCAGACATCAGAGAGAGACGAACAACTTGCTCACCCTTACTCCTGAGGGGCATATTTATGATTGAGACATGAAAGAAACTTTTGCCAGCCTACCCATCACAGAGGAAGAACCAGTGTTCGTGACAGAGCCATAGACACTTTCAACTTCAGATGTTTTATGCAAGGGTTGCCCGACGTGCTATGCTGAGATACCTGCAATGACGTCAGCCACAGGGGTGTTTATAGAATTCCTGGATTGCAATGTTCTACATTTACAACACTTTAGTATATTAGAAGAGTATACCTCCAACACTGATGGGTCTCAGACTTCATATTTTATGATGGATGAGTTATACGTCCCACCAGGGATAGATCAGTATCTACCATGGAGCCCAGGGTCATACATCCCGCTAGGCCAGCACCAGTTTGGGTTCCTGCCGATGCTCAGAGGAAAGAACGCCCGCGACAGCTACCGACTCCTAGTATGATCTAGTAATACAAAATAAGCAAAGTAAATAAAGGAGAATTTGAATTTTACGAAGAAGTCCAGGGAAAATTCATCAACATACTGGAGGGATTAGAACTCTATACCAGAGTCTTCTCAGAGACTTACGAACAAAGTATACTTGATTGCATTTTTGACCTAAGGGACAGAGGTTGAGCAGGTTTACTTATGGAAAGGACCTATTCTGAGCTGAGGAAATGGATGCGAGGAAAAGGGAGTATTACTATTTAGTGTGGCTGCTGCTACAACTTCACAAATGAGTAACAGGGAAATCCACCGGGGATCCTTAGACATGACCAGGTAGATCCACTACCGCCAATGATAAAGTGGATGATCAAGAGAATTGTCAGATGGAGCATACTGCAAACCACCTGCATCCCAAATAGCTGCAGCATCAACATATATGACGAGGGAGACTTCATACCTCCTCACATTGATCATCATGATTTTGTAAGACCCTTCTACACGGTCTCATTTCTGAGCAAGAGCAATATATTATTTAGGAAAGAGATTGACATTGTTGGCCCTGATGAATTCAGAGGCTCTGTGGAGATTCCCCTACTAGTCGGCTCAGTTCTTGTTCTTAAAGGAAACGGTGCTGATGTCTCTAAACATTGAAATCTAGGGGTACGACACTGTGGGGTGTTCGTGACCTTTTGCAGGATGGACAATAGAAAAATACCATATGGATTTCAGCCAGACATGAAACTGGAAGAGCTACTGCCGTACGAGCTACGAGAGGGTTGTCCCTCTAAGTACATGCGAAGGGAACTCTTATCCTGAAGCATGGCTTAGAAGGTCTACTGGATCAGGAGCTCTTCGTACCTGGTACAGATGTTCAGAGGGTTCACTTTCTTTTTTTAAAGCAACATGATATGTATCTGATATGTTCAGCCTACAATGTATTCAGGGCATGAGATGTTTTAGATGTACTTCAACATGGAGCATACATTGTACCTTTTTAGACGTTAGCCTATATTTGATCTATGACATCTTTATTGATGACATCTTTATTGAAGTATCTTTATTGAAGTAGATTAATGAAAATTTTTCTCAAAAATGTGCCTTTTTGTCAGTGGTCTTTTTGTGCAATGGATGGAAGCCACGAAGGACACTTTGTTTCAGAATTTCAATGAACGAAGAATGAAACAACAAACCTTTAACAATAAAATGAAATTCAAAATAGAAGAAATTACAAATGAACAAACAACAAAAATAATTCTTTTGAAAATCAAAAAATTAAAATTAAAATTTTAAAGACATATTTGGAAAAATTAATGTGATAAAAACAACAGGAAAATAAAATGAATTTGTTGAGTGGATTCTCTCATTTTCAGAGTTTCTTACTCTTTGTGCGCGCAGCACAACCATCTTTATCTTCATTAACTCTCTTCACATCCTCGTAGAATTTTGCATTCTACACAAAGCCCCACAAAACTCTACAAATCTTCTTCAAAAAAATCAACCTTTTCTCATGACACGTGAAAATTCAACATCACAAACTCTCTACACTATTTTCATATGACTCTTGGAGTCAGTACCCAAATTTTGACTCCCCATCTTAACCCAAATTTTGACTCCCCATCTTCGAGATTGGTATAAGACCCCCTTTAATGGAGCATGGCATCCTTTGCTTAATATTCGAGGTCGGTACCTAAATTCTGACACTATCCACTTTGAGAATTGTCCCTATATTTTAATTCTCACATCATCGCATCAGTACCTATAATTGTGATTCACTATATTCGAGGTCGGTACTTAAACTCTGACACTCTCTATTTTGAGAATTGTCCCTATATTTCAATTTTGACATCTCTGAATCAGTACTAAAATAATGATTCACTATATTAGAGGTCGGTACCTAAATTTCAATACTCTCTCATTTTGAGAATTGTTCTTATATTTCAATTCTCACATCTTGGAATCAGTACTTAAATTCTGATTCACTATATTTAAGTTCAGTACCTAAATTCTGACATTCTCTCATTTTGAGAATTGTCTCTATATTTCAATTCTCACATCTTTGAATTAGTACTTAAATTTTGATTCACTACATTTGAGATCAATACCTAAATTCCGACACTATCTTTTGAGAATTGTCCCTATATTTCAATTCTCACATCTTTGAATCAATACTTAAATTCTGATTCACTATATTTGAGATCGGTACCTAAATTCCGACACTCTCTCATTTTGAGAGTTGTCTCTATATTTAAATTCTCACATCTTTGAATTAGTACTTAAATTTTGATTCACTAAATTTGAGGTTGTTACCTAAATTCTGACACTCTCTCTTTTGAGAATTGTCCTTATATTTCAGTTCTCATATCTTTGAATCAGTACCTAAATTCTGATTCACTATATTCGAGGTCGATACCTAAATTCCAACACTCTCTCTTTTAAGAATTGTCCCTAAATTTCAATTCTCACATCTTTGAATCAGTACCTATAATTCTAGTTTACTATATTTAAGGTCGGTACTTAAATTTTGTCACTCTCTCTTTTGAGAATTGTTCTTATATTTCAATTCTCACATCTTCGAATCAGTACTTATAATTTTGATTCACTATATTCAAAGTCGGTACTTAAATTCCGACACTCTCTCTTTTGAGAATTGTCCCTATATTTCAATTCTCATATCTTTGAATCAATACTTAAATTTTGATTCACTATATTAGAGGTCGGTACCAAAATTCCGACACTCTCTCATTCAATTCTTACATCTTTGAATCAGTAATTAAATTCTGTTTCACTATACTCGAGGTCGGTACCTAAATTCGAACACTCTCTCTTTTGAGAATTGTCCGTATATTTCAATTCTCACATCTTCGAATCAGTACCTATAATTCTGAATCATTATATTCGAGATCGGTATCTAAATTCTGACACTCTCTTTTAGAATTGTCCCTATATTTCAATTCTGACATTTTTGAATCAATACCTAAATTCTGATTCACTATATTCGAGGTCAGTACCTAAATTCCGACACTCTCTCTTTTGAGAATTGTCCCTAAATTTTAATTCTCACATCTTTGAATCAGTACCTATAATTCTGATTCACTATATTTGAGGTCGGTACTTAAATTCTATCACTCTCTCTTTTGAGAATTGTCCTTATATTTCAATTCTCACATCTTCAAATCAGTACTTATAAATCTGATTCAATATATTCAAGGTCAGTACATAAATTCTGACACTCTCTTTTGAGAATTGTCCCTATATTTTAATTCTAACATCTTCGAATGAGTACCTATATTTCTGATTCACTATACTTGAGGTCGGTACCTAAATTCCGACACTATTTTGAGAATTGTCCCTATATTTCAATTCTCACATCTTTGAATCAGTACATAAATTCTGATTCACTATATTAGAGGTCGGTACCTTAATTCCGACACTCTCTTGTGAGAATTTTACTTATATTTCAATTCTCATTTTTGAATCAGTACCTAAATTCTGATTCTCATTTTTTGAGATTGATAACGGCATTCCCACTCTCCTTTCCTGAAATTGACACCTAAATTTAAATTCACTAGTCACTAAACTATGATTCCTATCTTTGGAGGTTGGTACCTAAATTTCGACCCTCCCTTTCTTTTTAGGATTGATACCCAAATCTCAATTCCCATCTCGTGGTAAGCACTTATGTACTGACTCCCATACTTTATAAATAGTTGAAAGTTCATAACACAAAATTCACTCTCTGATCCCCAACGAGAGTCCCTACTCCTTGATTTCAATCAGACGATCATCTGCTAATTCCCCAGCAGAAGAAAATCACACACACAACTCTACTCATACGTCCGGGTCTATTGACTTAGGAGTTTGTATTGGTTTCATTGATCTCGTTGGTCAATGCCAATACGAGCGCTGTGCTTGCCCAACGCTTCACACCTATTAGAGGTCAATTTATTGACCTCACTTTTGGTTGAGGTTCAATTTTTCTCTTTAGTAGCCTAAGGTCTAGCCATAGGATTTTCCTATTGACTATTCTTAGAATAGTAAACAAGGAATCCTCACAATTAGAAACTCAAACTCTTCTCTACTCAACTTGAAGTCCCACATATTGGTCCTAACCTCTAGCACTTTGTAGGTGGGGTCACTATGGGAGAACTCAATATGAGTTACCCTTAAGACTGCTGGACCTTAGGATTGACCCTGGGTGTTGGTCTAGGGCTAAGGCACTCACTTGCAATCCCTTGCACTCACAATCACTCACTACCCTAAACTTAAACTTCTAAGCTTTGGTCCCATGATACTTTTGGGAAACTCCTGTTTTAGAAACTCATGTGGATGGTCACCTAACCCTTAACCCTAGGCTAGGTTTTGGCTAAGACCACTACATAGAGGACCCAAAATGGGGTTTCCATTGGTCCATGGCTTATTAATGGTGGTTGGTACTCCAACTCTACCAAGATACCCAACCTATCCTTTTGCCCCTAAATTCCCCCAAATTACCTAGATACCCTTGAAACCCCAAATTTGGTGAAAATTCCCAAAGCTACCCAAAAATACCCAACTTGGCTCAAAAATCATTTCAAGCACCTTGAAAACCAAGCACCTTGAAAACACCCAAATTACCCAAAATCATCAAAATTGGCCAAATTACCAAAGTACCCCTCCTTACCCCAAAATTTCGAAAATTCCCAAAACCTCCAAAATATCCCAATTTCATTTTGCTCAACTATCACGTGGCCCAATTTGGTCAATTTGACCACTTTTGACCAAAACCCCCAAATACCCCTTTAAAGGCCCATATTTTACCCAAATCACTCCAAATGTTTATCAAATTGGTCTCAATTTTCCCCATTTTCAATTATAAACTCAAATAAATAGTTGATATGTCCAATCTAAATCAAATCCAAGCTTAATTGGTCCATGATTTGAACCCATTTTGATTTAGACCAAAAACTCAATTTTGGCCCTATGGCTTGGTTCCCCCAAATTGAACCCATAGTCCACTGAATTGGCCACAATTTATGATGAAAAACATTCATAACATCCACATACATCAAAACTGACCTTCAATTAGCCTTGGTGAGGCCTAAACTTCATTTAATTTCAACCTAAGTCCAAAAAGCCCAAAATTTGCCGCAAATTGGCCATGTCTCAATATCTCGCCAAATTGATGGCCTTAGCCCAAAAATTTCCACTCTATCCCTTCATGAAAAATCTTCACAACATCTCCCTTGTGCATGTGGACTATTCAATTTGGAGTTAGCCCTAGCCTAGCCTAACCTAGACCCATGTCTAGTCCAACATGCCCAAATTGGCAAAATTTCGAAAATCCCTCAAATTGGCCTACCAATTGAACTCAAAATCACTTCAACCCTTCACCAAAAATCTTCATGAAAATCATCTACACAATTTTGATTAATCAAGTAGGCCAATTTACATGGCTAGCCTAGCTCAAACCCAAGCTTTGATCACTTGAACCTACATTGAACCCATGCACTAAAGATGGCCTAACTACCCCAAAGTCTCCAAATTATTGATTACACAGCCATTAGTTGGACCCTAGCGACCAGCCTAAACCTCTTAAAATCACCAAAACTAATTCATCGACCAAAGAACCCCTAAATTAAGCAATTTCATGCCATATTTGCTTAAGCTTAGGATATTTTTGCCAAAACAATGCCTAAACACATTAATATGCTTTGACAAATTCCCCTATATGCCCTGAGCACCTAGCCACCTCCCCCTGCCATGGTTGGCTGGCCTAGTAATCGAAGAAGCTCAAAACTGAGAGCCACCCCCATGGAACTTCACCCAAATCAAACCTAGGGGCCAGTTCAACCAAATTAAATTGTAGAGCTCCTCTGCCCTCCACCTAAGCAGTACAATGCACCCCCTAATTGGCCATGATAGTCACCCCTTAGCCATCTTTATAAAAAGCACCTCCCACGTCCATGAGAGGGGGTGCTGAAAATTTCATCGAGAGACCTCTCCAAACTGACCACAGAGCTTTCCTAAGATCCCCTCAGTGCATTCCAACTATTTTTCCTCACCAATTTCCACTATAGGAGTTCAATTTTGAGCTCAAAATATTATAAAAAATCAGGACACATTACAATACACCTCCATAGTCCATCAAACTCAAATAAACTTCACCCACACCTTCACAACAGTGAAAGAAGCTTAAGCCCTATCAAATCCCTCTCTCACAGAACCTCTACCATAGCTCTAGATCAACACACAAATCCATCCATGATCAAAATCATACCTAGGCCCTACACCAACACCAAAGACTCAATCCCTAGCCACTTAGGATCATAACAAGTGTGCCAAGACTCTGTGATCGAAGCTTCACTTGTCAGAGCAAATGTATAAAACTTCTTTTCCTCCCGAGCCTATTTGAACTCTCCATTTTAACTCTCCATTTATTTTGAGTTGATTTCATGGCATCATAACCTTATGGATGTAATTGACTAGTCTAAATGAGCTTTTTTTAAAAAAAAAATAATCTAATTTGGATAAGAAATGAGAGAGATCTTAAGACTAAAAGATGGTCGGTTGTCAAGCTAGGCTATCGGGGACGACGACGGGGAGCCGTTCAATTTTGCGTGTATCAGATGGATGGTCGAGATCAAGCTGGACAGCGCTTCGGAGCATAAACCGTGGGTTGAGTCAGCGCTCAGGTACATGGCGGCATCGAATAGGAGCCCGCCGCGTGGAGCTTCGGAACTGTCGTAGGTTGATGTGGTGTCACACATTTAAATAGATAAATAGGGATTTATAAAATAAGTAAATGATCCAAAGCATTAAAAATTCATATCTTCGTGTAGAAAAATCATAAAAATAAAATAAAAATACTGTCTTGCTCAGTGAACATAGGAGAACAATGTGGAAATATGTTTAAGTCCATGTGATGCATATTTTATTTTTAATTAATTAAACACTGATTTGGATATTTTGATTCTCCAAGCATGTAGTAAAATCACCATGGCTTGAAATTTTAGCATGTTGTTGCCCCTATCTTAGAGAAAATTCCCTGATTTTTTGAAAGTCAGAGGAGGTTCCTAGGTAGAGAATCATATTTCTTAAGTTGATGTGTACTATTTGCTTAAGATAATCATGGAAATTAGTATGTTTCTTAGAAAAATTCAAAGAAGTTATGGTAGATTTATGATGACCAGAGAGCCTTCAGAAAAATTTCTCATGAGCCAAGTCAGCCAAGTCATTCAAAATAAACCAAAATAAACCTAATTTTCACAAGCCCTAAATCACTAAGATAATTAATTTTAAAAAATACAAAAAACAAAATGACTTGATTTTTTATCTCCACTGTTATTAAGGATCCAAAAAACTCACGATAAAAATTACAAAGCATTTTGAGTTCATTTAGTAACTTAAGTTGATTTTTAAAGATAAATAACATTTTTGGCACTTAAATGATTTTTAAAAATCAAAATATAGCTCAAACATTTATAAAAAACTTATTTTTTGAGTTCTCTATGATTGGGAGTATTTTCTAAAAATAAAATGGAGTATAAAATAAAAACTTGATTTTTTAACCTATTTTAAATATTTAAATAACTAAAAATTCATAAAAAAATCACAAAAAAATAAAATTCATGGAAGTGTTCTAAATTGCTTCTAAAGCACTTAGGAAGAATTAAAATATTTTTCCTAATTTTATAAATAAAGATACTAAATTTCAAAGCTTAAAAATATTGTTTAACGGCTAAAATGTGCTTTCACTAAGAATAATTCCAATAAATCAAACAAAACTCAGAATAATATAAAATTTTCTCCTGTGAGTTCTCTAACCTCAAGAGGATTTTCTAAAAAAATAAAACTTAATTTTCTCTATTTAAAATATTTTTTATTTAATAAATACCCCAAAAAAAGAAAATAATTCTTAATATTTAATAAAGCTCAAAAAATCATGAATTTTTTTTTTAAATGACTCTCCGGTCTAGGTCTACATCCAATAAAAATTTCAAGTGATTAGTTTTCACTTTGGTGCAGCTTGAATTAGGGACCAAACTCTGAATTAGTTAATGTTCTTTATAGCACTCAGAAGAGGGTAAGGAATATGACTGCTCTTATTTGGCAAAAAACTGTTTATATATATATATATATATACATATATATATTTTGAAAGGGGAAAATTATATTGCAAAAGAAGAACAAATTACATATCTGAGATATGGGACATGTAAGAGGACACCCTTTAACAAAAAGGAAATAGAAGGGGAGGGAGTAGTGGAGACTAAAGTGGCATCAGAGTGACTAGCAACTCTTGCTAGCCAATTAGCAGATTTGTTGCCTTCACTGTAATTGAAGGTAAGCTGAAGTTGACACTATTTTTTAAGTTCCTGGATGGGTTTAAGCAATTGGAGTATGTGTCGGGGAGGAGATAAGAATCCTTCAACCAGCTGGAGAAGCAAAGAACAATCAGTTTCAATCATTATATAAAACTATTTCACCTGAATAGCAATGTAGAGTGCCCACAAAAGAGCTGTTGTTTCAGTTTCAAGAGCATCTTGGGCATGCATAGACCTGTAGAAAAACAACTTGCAGCTGCCTGTGTAGTCCCTGAAGATACCTCCAAATCCAACACCACCCTCAACACCCTGCCCATTATAGCTCCCATCTATGTTGGCTTTGATCCAGGGGTGAGTGGGTTTGATCCAAAAAGCTTTGGATATCTTTACTATTTTTTGTGTAGAAGGATTGGTATTATAGAATATTTCAGAGAATCCCTTATGTTTAAGAAACTTGGTTAACAAGGTTTTACAATGTAACATAGTTAGGTGAGCATTTGGAGGGCTGTCCTCATATTTGGCTTTATTTATGGCCATCCAAATGAACTAAGGACCACAAATGGGATGGTGCTCAGATTAACCTTATCCCAAGTATTCCAGCAATGAAGGAGGGAAGCCCAATTTAGGTTCAAGAGATTTATCTTCAGCTCTTGGACCAGTTCTGACCACACCGTTTGTGTGAACATAAATTGAAAGAAAGATGGGAAATTGATTCTTCAGCTTTGCAACACAGATGGCATCTTGAAGGTCCTCTTAGTCCCTCAAGGTTGAGAATATCATCCACAGGGAGAAGCTTGTGGAAGGTTCTCCAAATTAGAAAAGACATAAAGGGGGTGAGATATTTGTTCCAAATAGTTTTACCCCATTGCACTTCCTGCTAGCTGTACCATATAAAATAAATAGCTTTGGAGATGCTATGAAGCTTACTAGCATTAATCACTAAGTTTTCTTTAAGTTCTCTTTTGAATGGTATTTTAGTGATACAGGCAGTAGCTATTGGATCAAGAAAATTCAGTAGTTTTGCCACTGACCAAGAGTCTCCATTCCAGCAATCCGACACCAACAGGTTAGGATTAAAATTTGCTGGTCTGGGTGTGAGAAAATCTTGGGGGCACCACTGGTCAAGCCAGAAATGAATTTTGCCTTGACCAAGATCCCATAGGAATCTGTTTTAAGCCTTTTGTCTGATTTAGAGTAGTTTGAACCAAATGGGTGAGTCCCCCCTTTCTTTCTACCAAAGTAGGGTGGGAGTGCTTACAGTATTTCCCCATCATGAACTTTGCCCATAAGGAATTCGGCATTCTAAAATTAAGCCAAAGTTTGCACATACTTATTTGTTGCAGGTGATTTAAGCATTTGAAACCCAAACCTCCAGTAATGGTAGGCTTAGTAATCCTTTGCCAGCTAGCCCAATGTAATTGGTTCCTTTGTCCAGCCAAGAGGAATCTATTGAAGCTTCTTTCATTTAATAATTGGGTAGACTTCTTCATGTTTTGTAACTTGGAGGATGCAGGAAGGGAAAGATGTAAGAATGCTTTTTAATAGTGTAATTCTTCCACAATTAGAGAGGAAAAAGTTTGTCCAGCAGTTGAGTTGAGCATTGATTTTAGTAAGCACACATCAAATTGTACCTTTTTGGTTCTACCTTTGATAAGTGGCACCCCAAGATAATGAAAAGGGAGAGTAGCAGCGGTCCATTGTCTAGCTGCAGGACTAGTAAGTTTGCTATAAAGGATTTGACATTTAGAAGTGTTGAAGGTCATACCAGAGAAATCTTGAAATTTGTTGAAACATTTGTGTAGAAGCTTAACAACATTTTTCTTGGCTTGGGAAAATATAATGATGTCATCTGCATACATCAGATGTGTGACCTCCATAGTAGATGTATGGTGAAATCTGGTATAGGATTTCTGTGAAAGAGCTTGATCCAGCATTCTGGAAAGATAGTCCAGGGCAAGGATGAAAATAGATGGGGGGAGTGGATCTCCTTGCTGGACCCCTCTAGTAGCAGAGAAGAAACCATGGGAGGCTCCATTCAGCAAGATGGAGTGCGAATTGAATTGCAACCATCTAGAAATGAGGGTGCAGAACTCTGAAGAGAAACCCCTGGCTTTAAGAATTTCAAGAATAAAAGGCCATTGTATAGTATCATAAGCTTTACTCATATCCAATTTGTAAATGAGATTACCTAGTCTACAGTGATGATCAATATCCAGTAGTAACTCTTGTGCCATTGAAACATTTTCAGAGATGGATCTGCCTTTGATAAATGCAGTCTGGTTAGGTTTTATTAGGTGGCTTAAATGGGGTTGTAACCTTGCCACACTGATTTTGCTGATGAGTTTGCTGAATACAGAGGTCAAACTAATAGGTCTGTACTGATTCTAGTTAAGGCAAACAGTAGTTTTGGGGATGAGGACATAGCTGGAGAAAACAAAGTAATTGGGGAGAGGGATACCACTGAAGAAGCTTTGGATAACATTAACCACATCTTCCTTGATAATGGGCCAAGCTTTTTTATAAAAAGAAGTTGTATATCCATCAAGACCAGCAACTTTGAAATTATCAATAGTACTACGGGCCTCCTAGATTTCAGACTTAGTAGGAATGGAAGAAAGTTGAAGTTCCTGAGTATTTTGAAAGAATTCTTCAGCATTCCTTGCAATATCCTCATAATTGTTGATCCAACATCCTTGAGCATCTTGAATCTTATGAATGTTATTACATTTCCTTTTGTACTTGATACAAGCATGATAGTATTTAGTATTCATGTCCCCTCCCATAAATCTATTGATGGCAGCCTTCTGTTTGAGAAACACTTCCAATATTTCAGTGGCCAAAAGAACCTTTTCAGCATTTTCTAGTAGTGCAGCTTCACTAACATTACCATTCCCAATTTCAGCTTCCAGGGATGCCAGATTTTTCTCTGCATTCTCCACTGCTTCCTAAACATTCGAAAAGCAGTGCCAATTTCATTGCTTAAGATAATAGGCCATCTTTTTCTGCAATTTCCACAGTCTAATAAGCAGATTGGATTGCTGTGACACCTTCCAATGCTCTTTAATTAAATTTATAAATTGAGGGTGGTCAGTCCACATGTTTTGAAATCTGAAAGAGTTATGACTATTAGGTGGGTTGGCAGTGATGGAAATAAGCGAAGGTCAGTGATCTGACCCTACTAAGGGTAAGTGATGTACAAAGGTATTTCAAATTTTATGAAACCATTGATCATTGTCTAGAAACTAGTCCAATCTTTCCCAAATCTGTCCTCTCTTCCAAGTAAAGCAGTCTCCTTGGAATCCAAGATCAAAGAGTATAGCAGCTTTGATGTTGTCACTGAATTGTGTCATCTTGAGGAGGTTAGAAGCTCTTCCCCCTCTTTTTTTAGAGATTTCAGCAACACAATTAAAATCTCCTCCCACTAACCAAGGGGAGGGTATGTTTTTTCCAATGTAGATAAGCTCTTTCCAAATAGTTGTTCTATCATTTTTGTTACACCCAGCATAGATCACATTGACGAGACCTGACTTTCTAGCAGCATCAATCTTGAAGTGCACAAACTGAGGGTGGTCCAACAGGATAGACCAAGTAATTTCTTTTCTGAGAAGGATCCAGATTTTATTATTACAGTTGTAATGATGGGAAAAACAATGGAATTGGTTTAGGATTTTTTGAGGATGTTTATGAACCATAGGTTCAAGGATAGCAATTCACCATAATTTGTGTTTTCTGTTGAGATGGAGGAGTTTTTTTAGGGAGAGTGGGTGAGCCACTCCCCCAATGTTCCAACAAAGTAAATTACTCATGATGAGATTGTTTGGATCATCCCCTTGTAAGTCTGGTAAGGGAATCCCTTTTACAGGAGTAAGGTCTCACAGCTTCTATGACAATAGTACCTCCTTGTGGATCAAGAGCATTTTGTTTCTTTTTTTTTCCTGGCTTTTTGCAACTGCCATACCTCTTCTAATTCTCTATGAAGGGCATCAATCTGGTGTAAATTATCACTGCAATCAAGCACACAGAGGAGGGCAGGACCATAATTGCAGTGGTCCTGCTGTTCCTTAATATCCAGTGATTCATTGAAAATGACTGGAGTTGTGACTGCTTCAGAAGAAGCAGAAGGCTTGGAGGGTTTTGACCTTTTTAGTTCCTCCAACTATTCTACAACATTATCACAGGATTAAAGTTTTCAGAGGGAGGAAGGATCCTCAGGAAGACTGCGAGTTGTGGGAAGGATCCTCAAGGCAGTCAGTATGTCAGTGCCAGTAATCTGCTCTAGCTCACCATCAAATGTTGCAGTAAAGCCATGGAGGTTTGCGAGGAACGTTTCTTCTTCCTTGGAATGGTGGGTATCACTACCATCACACCTTGAGGTGCATTTTTGGATACATATTGATCTTCAGTGTGCACTCCACAAACAGGCTGCTCCTGTGCAACAGCTGGGACTGAAATGGGTTTTTGAATTTTTGTGTTACTTCTGGTCTTTGGATGGAGTCTGAAGCATCTAGTGTTGGAGTGTCCAAACATTTTGCAGTGTGTGCAGTAATATGGCTTTTTCTCCATTACAATCTTTTGCCAGTAGCCATTGTGGGCTATTCCCAACCATATTTTATCCACTTTAGGAAGTGTTATATCCCTTTCAACTAGAATTCTGGCAGCAGAGGGCCTTGAGAGGTTGTAGGTGGGCACATCAAGTTTCATTGGTCTGCCAAGAGTTGTTCCTATTGTAAATATCACTTGATGGTGGAAGAAGTGAAGTTTTAGCCATGGAAGTTTGAAACAAATAGGGACTATGGGAGGTTTCTGACTTGGAACAAATTCAGGTGACCATTTCAATACTTTCATTGCCATTCCTTCAATATACAGAATTTGCTTGCCAAACAATCTGGTGTAGTCTTCTTCTCTGGATAGATGAATGGAGAAATGCCTTCCATCAATTAGTCCAACTTTCCAATCACTTAGGAGTTTCAAATCTTCAAAGTACTTTCTAATGGCCTCCATCTTTGGATGGCCATATTGAAATTTACCAACCAATGTGAATTTAAAGGAGGATGATAGTGAATTTATTTCAAATTCAGAGAAGAAAGCAGCATGTTTCCCTGACTTCTTGCTTAGTTGTTTAACAAAAGGCAGCTCCCCATTACCTACCCCTCATGGAAGGCAGAAGGGAAAGCCATTACTTCCACAAAACTTTGGAAATTTGAGCTTTTACCAACCACATCAGCAAATGTGGCTTTATTCCATTGTACATTGGTCTCCAAGTCAATAAGAGTGGCCATCAGATAAAACCAACAACTCCACTAGAAAAAACCAGTGGAGGGGAGGAACAAAGTTCCACTAGAAAAAACCAGTGGAGGGGAGGAACAACAGAAAACCTAAGGAAGTATTTCCAGAAACCAATGTAAAAGATAAGGCCCAGTAGGAATCCTCCAAGGCAAACACTCAGAAGGACAAAAGCAATGAAACAGAAACTTCAAATACAAAAACTAGTGAGCCCGGAAAGCAATAAAAGCAACTATAAGGTAGCCAAGAGAAGCACCAAGGATCAAGAACCTTCTTAAACCAAAAACCAAATGGCCACTGAAGAAGGTTGTCGAAGAGTAGCCACCAACCACCCTCATTTTCTCTCTCTCTCTCTCTCTCTCTCTCTCTCTCTCTTTTTGCATTCTTAAAAAGAAGCAGGGTTGTCAATTCAACATGGTGGGTCGTATATATATATATATTTCTATTTGTCTTTTTCTTTTCTTTTCAGGATCATTTTTAATCCTCTTTTTCTTTTATTTCTTTCTTTTCCTCTTTTTTTTATATGTTATGATTACTATCCTTGGATAGTCTTTAATGAGTTTGAACTTCACTATCTTCTTCTTAAAGTTAAAAGATTTTTACATTTCTTCACTTAACAAATTTATATGAACTTAAAGATTTCATAAAGTTTAATTGTTTTCTTTTTACATGAATTTCTTTAGATTTTTAATACTTCAAAAATACAAATTTCCTTTACTAAAAATTGAAAAACATAGTCTTATTCTCTTTTACCAAATATCTTAGCAACTAGAATTAACCTTTATTATTGAAATTTTTTACTTAAATTTGCTATATATTTAGAAACATAAATATAGTTATCCAAAGTTAACCTCTAATACCAAAGGTCATATTAAATTTAAAATTTTGAATATATAATTAAGTGAAGACAAATAAATTAAGTTCTTTTCTAACAATGATATTTCTTCTCCCCCCAAACTTGAATTTTTAAAAGATTTTTACATGAATAACTTTAAAAACGAAGGGTAAAAGAATATATAAATAAAATTCATATATGTTGGAGATTCTGATTTTGCAACATAAATTTTGAAAAGTTGTAGGTGCTAATACGAAAACTATAAGGCTAAAAACATTAAATTTCACATAATACATATAAAATTTGCTGAGAAGGCGCTAATCACAAAACAGAACAAAGTGCTGAAAATAACAACAGAACTAAATA
>NW_018226138.1:68403-70268 GCF_001263595.1 Phalaenopsis equestris | reverse complement strand
ATAACAACAAAGTCTAAACAACATGTCTAAACAACATCAAAACACAAATAATACAATCACACAGTACAAACATAAACAAACAAACAAAATAGATCACCAGTCATCATCTTCCTCATTATTGACATCTAACTTATGTTGTTGATATGGAGTATGAGTAGGGTAAATAGGGAACTGAACTGTATGGTCACCCCTCAGGTATCTCACTAAAGCATCATCATAAGCTGCATCATACTCAAATTTCTGGCGAATCAGATCATCAGTGTGAGCATTTCTGGCCTCTATATTCTGCATCCTATGATCCATCCTCAAACCCTATTGTATCATCATCTGATCCAAAAGTTCTCTAATTGCTGGGGTCATTAGAAGTAAGTCCATGATAGGTAGAAGGAAAATCCATAGAAGTAGAAGGAATATCTCTAACCTTACTGCCAGATCTCCAGTCAACATGAGATTCATATGTCTTGATGTTAGCAAGCCCAATAGGTCTATGAGACTCAATCTTCTCTTCATCATGTCTAAAATCAACTCCTGCTTGCTCACAAAGTGTGTAAATAAGAGCAGGGTGTTCCAATCCACCAGAAGTCTCTCCCATAGCAATAGATCGAGTGTTCATATTACCCACATTTATGTCCATAACTTATTGAATACAATAGTTCAGGATGGCTCTATCTTTGATACCTCACTATGATGGTTTGTCAAAATCATTCTTCAAGACATAAAATAATGTCAAGCTTTAGATACTACATTTAAACTAGTACGGGGAAAGTTAACTTTAACTCAATTTTTTACTTTCCAAGCACCTTTCTCACTAGTCAAAAAAGAAACAACTTCATCTAAAGCCTGATCTATAACAGAAAAAGAATGATATTGGCATCTATACACATCTTCTACAGAATAAAACTCATTTATTTTTTTTGGAGTAAATTCTAGCTTTTTTCCATGAACAAATACATAATCATCAGAAGCTTCAGGAATGTTGGCATAGAATTCCATTACAATCACAACTACCACATCGATAATAAAATAGCAGAAGTTTTCCCATTGCCGAGCAATAATCAAACTTTCAACTTCTCCTCCTGGATTTATAAAACATCAGTCCTGAATTAATTTTCTTACGTTTCACAAATGTTATGAAATCGAGGACTGGCTCTAAAGCTAATAAACCTTTTTTCATCATATTCTATTTTCCTTTTGCTCGACCTAGGTTCCATAGGAAATCTTGAAAAATTTGATAAAAATTTTGAATAAATCCCAAAGTACTGAAAATAAAAAATGTAAAAGACTTTAAACTCAAATCCACTAAGTACGAGTTTTTCACCAAAGAATTTTCTCAAAATATCCCAAAAAATTTCAAAATTTTGGATCTAGTCAACTTGAGAAAATACTTTAGTGAAAATAAAAAATTTTTGGTTTAAAGTGTAGCTCTTACCTAGAGAATATGAAATTCAAAGTCTTTTAGCCTCTAAATCGCCTCAAATTTAACCACACTCAAGCTCTAGCCCCTCAAACCAAAGGTTGAAGATGACTCAAGCGTAAAAATGATGGCCATTGTAAAAATTGCAAATTTTTAAGGGTTAAAATCTGCTGTCGGTTCGACAGTGCCGTCAGCGTTGAAAGCCCAAAAATTTCATATTTTGATTGATTTTTTTTTTTAATTTTGAATTTCCTATCGACTTACTCCAAAATTTGTAGTATTTTTAAACACAAATTTTTATCTAACAATAATTTACAAAACAAAACATTTCACCAATACAAATTTTCACAAACAACAACAAACTAACTTTTATATATGAAAGTACACTTTTTACAAACACAATTTTTTTAATTACACAATCACACATAATAAACAAACTAATTATAAATCA
>NW_018226138.1:66351-68348 GCF_001263595.1 Phalaenopsis equestris | reverse complement strand
GTTCAAAATTCTAAAGCTATACACACAATCAAAGTTCAAAATTCTAAAGCAAAAAGCAAAAAAAAAAAACCAAACCAAATTAAATCCACACATATAATGCTCTAAAATAGAATGCTCTAAAATAGAAAGAGAATTTAAAGTCTTCAATTATTATGCCTCTTCATTAGTGCTTTTTCCTCCTTTGATAACTCCCATAGATTGGTAATGAACAAATAAGTTGCAGAAGGATCGGTACAGGAATTGATCTGTCGAATTTTCTTTGATCCACCCATTTTTTTTAAACATCCAAACTAATCATGCTTCAAAAGTTCCAGTGTGATCAAAATTTTATTTCATTCTCCAATATAGGTGATCAAAAAGGTATTTAAGATACCCTACTGCATTCATAATACTCTGAAGTTCCCTTTCAATTTTCTTCAATATCTTTTCCAAAGCAAGCAAACTTCAAACTTTTAGTAGTATTAATGGATTTGAAGCATGCGAAGATTGATCTATGATGGCTTTTAATACTTCATTTCCATTTCCACAATAATTCTCATCAATAGGATTCATGGGCTTTCAAGGTAATATAGTCTTTTCCCAATTTTCATTTGGAACTTGGGCTTGATTGCAAATCCAAAAGATGGTAGGTGGATGCCCGTCCATAAATTGGTCCATTAGTCAGGATACCCATAGAAGATTTAAATATGATAGACCCTATATCAATGGGCTTTTCCATTTGAATGCGGTAATTTAAATTAGCACATTCTTTGGTAACACTACTAATTTTCATAGTAGGGAGTAATTTTGCAGCAATAAAAAAATGCCATTTCTTTGAAATTAGATTAAGTAATTAAGTGGAGAAACTAACATGTCCTTCATCTCGTATCTCTCACATATCACTTTCATCCGTCAAAATATTATACACACTTGCATCAAATCTCACGTAGGAATGAAATTTGTATAACGACAAATTGGATCATTTTCTATCATATACAATTCATTAATCCTTGCAAGAGTAAATTTGTAGAAGTAAATGATACAGCCTTACCTCATACGAAGACAACACCTTGAGTAATTCCATGTAAATTTGCATAAAACTCTTTCACCACAGGTATAACAACAGCAGACGTAGTGTAACACAGAACTTCCCAACGCCTTCGTAGAATGACTTTATCAATCGGACCAGTAAGATTGATCACTCCATGATTAACAAATCCTCTTTTCTTGATCAATCTCTTCTTTGTAATAACTTTTTTGTATAATCGCTGCGCGTCAAAACTAATAAAATTTCTTTTGTTGAAAACTCCATACCTCAAAGTATTTCTGGAATAGGAAGCTATGAAATATAAAAAATAGGAAGTTACAAGGCATCTAAGGATGTTCCTAAGCCCTTTTAAACTCATCACATTGGTTATTATGAATTGAAATTGCTCAAAAACCCGCCAATAAACATCTAAAACCATCCAACCGCACTCAGCACCGTTGGCGCTCCCAGTTGGCACTACCGGCGCTGATGTCCATTATCTAGAGTAACGTCTGTGCTAGTGGCCAAAATTGCGATTTTTATTTTCTTATTCAATTTGATTCCAAATTTTCCTCCAAAACCAATATTTTACTTAATCTATAATAAATACAATTGTGTAGGATTATTATCTACTAATATATAAGAAAATTAACAAAAAAAATTGTAATACACAGTGATATACGTATGGGCTGCCTCCCACAAAGTGCTGGGTTTAATGTCGTCAGCCCGACATACCATTTGTTTAGTTGGGTTGACTTAACATTAAAAATTCATTAAATTGAGGTATGTGCCCTTCATAATAATATTTCAAACGATGCCCATTAACTTTAAATATCTTTCCAGTGTTAGGATCTTTAATAACAACAATTCCATAATGATAGACTTTTGTCACTTTAAATGGTCCTAACCATCTCAATTTTAGTTTTCCTGGAAACAATCTCAATTTTGCATTATATAGTAGAACTTCTAGTCTAGGTTCAAATTTCTTCTT
>NW_018226138.1:60757-66341 GCF_001263595.1 Phalaenopsis equestris | reverse complement strand
CGATCATGCCATATTTTCATTTTCTCTTTATAGATTTTGGTATTATCATATGCTTCATTTCTAATCTCCTCAAGTTCATTGAGTTGCAAAAACCTTTTATCACCAGCATCCTTTAAATTAAAACTAAATTCTTTAATAGCCCAAATATCTTTCTGTTCCAATTCTACTCGTAAATGGCAGCTTTTTCCAAAAATCAATCTATATGGGGACATTCCTATAAGAGTTTTATAAGTAGTTCTATGTGCCCATAACGCAATATCTAGTCTAGCAGACCAATAAAATTTATAAGGATTTACATTTTTTTCTAAAATGCATTTAATTTCACGATTCGATATTTCTGCTAGACCACTAGTTTGAGGATGTTAAAAAGTAGAGAATCTATGCATTTTATATCATATTTTTTTATTAATTTTTTTATTCTCTTTTTTTTGAAATGAGATCCTTCATCAGTAATGATTACTCTCAGCATTCCATATCTTGTAAAAATTTTTTTAATTAAAAAATTAGAAACAATCCGAGCGTCACACAATGGTTCCATGAAGTCTAATCCCCACACATAAAAAATTTTAACTTCTAATGTGTAATTTAGAGGCATTTCGTATCTTCTGGAAATATTTCCTACTTGTTGACATCTATCGCATGTTTTAATATATTCATTAACATCTCTAAAAATAGTTGGCCAATAAAATCCAACTGCAAAATTTCATATGCAGTTCTATTTATTCAAAATTGTTCTCTAAATTCAAAATCATGGCATCTTTCAATTATTTGTTGACTTTCTTCATAAGGCACACATCTTTTAATAATTAAATCTTTACATTGTTTATATAAATATGGGTCATCCCAAAAATAGTCTTTCAAATCATAGATAAATTTCTTTAATTGTGGATTCTTAATATCAGGTGATAGAATATCACATACAATGTAGTTTACTATATCAGCACACCACGGTACATCCAATTCATCAATATTATATAAATGCTCATCAGGGAAATTTTCTAAAATTTTATTTTCAAAGTTAGTTAATATTTTTAATTTTATTCTTGAAAAATGATCAACTATTTGATTATCAATTCCCTTTCTATCTACCATGGTAAAATCAAACTCTTACAATAGAAGTATCCCTCTAACTAATCTTGGTTTAGCATCCTTCTTTTGCATCAAGTATTTAAAAACAGAATGATCTGTATGCACTATACATTTAGTTCCAATTAAATATGATCTTAATTTATCAAAAGCATAAACATTAGCTAATAACTCTCTTTCAGTAGTAGCATAATTAATTTGAGCGTTATTTAGAGTTTTACTAGCATAATATATAACTTTAAAAACTTTATCATGCCTTTGTCCTAATACAGCCCCAGTAGCTTAATCACTAGCATCACACATTATTTCAAATGATTTCTCCCAGTTACGTGGTACTATTATACGTGTAGTGATTAATTTTTTCTTTAATAATTTAAATGTTGTTATGCATTCCACATTAAAATCAAATTTCGTATCTTTTTCTAAAGTTGGCATAAGGGTTTAGTTATTTTTGAAAAAAAATTTATGTATCGCCTGTAAAAACCAGCATGTCCTAGAAAACTTCTCACCCCTTTAACATTATTAGGAGGTGGTAATTTTTCTATAACTTGGATTTTTGCAAGATCTACATCCATGCCTTTTTCAAAAATTTTATGCCCAAGAAAAATACCTTCTGCAACCATAAATTGATATTTTTCCTAATTTAAGACTAGGTTAATTTTTTCACATATCTCTATAACTTTTTCTAAATTATTAAGATATAACTCAAACGAAGTCCCAAATACAAAAAAAAAATCATCCATAAACACTTCCTTTCACATATCTCTATAAAATTGCTAAAAATTAACATCATGAATCTTTAAAATGTTGTAGGTGCATTGTATAGTCCAAAAGGCATTCTATGGAAAGCAAATGTTCCATATGGGTTTGTAAATGTTATTTTCTCTTGATCCTCTAGAGTAATTGGAAATTGGTGATATCTGTTATATCCATTTAAAAAGAAATAGTATTTGTTCCCAGCCAATCTCCAGCATTTTATCTAGAAATGACAAAGGAAAGTGATCTTTTCTGGTGGCCATATTTAGTTTTCTATAGTCAATACAAATTCGCTAACCAGTAACTTGTCTTATTAGTATTAAATCCTTTTTCTTGTTTTCTTCAATAGTCACTCCTCCTTTCTTTGAAACACAATGAATTGGGCTTACCCAAACACTTTTTAAAATATGAAATATAATTCCAGCATCTAACAGTTTAAAATCTCTTTTTTAGAAACTTTCATTATTAGGTTTAATCTTCTCCGAGGATTCGCTTTAGGTTCATACTGTTCATGTAATAAAATTTTGTGCATACAAATTGAAGGACTAACTCCTTTAATATCTCCTAAAGTCCATCCGAAAGCCTTTTTATACTTTTTCAACATCTCTACCAACTTTTGTTCCTGAATTTCAGTTAAGTCAAAAGATATAATAACAGGCAATATAGATGACTCTCCTAAAATTACATATTTTAAATGGGCAGGTAATATCTTCAATTCAAGTTCAAGTGGTTTAATACTTGAAGGAATAAGATTTTTACTATCATTTCTAGCAGGTCTAATGCTTCAAATTTGCCCTGAATATAATCTAAATCTTCTTCTTTTAGTTCCTTTTCAGTATAAAAATTTCTCCTTACTTTAATTTATCTTCAAATTCATTCTTAAACTGCTCATTACTTAGATAATCAGCTACTTCCACCCTAAAACATTCATTAACTTTCTCTATTGCAGGATATTTCATAATAACTTTTATTCTCCTTTTGCTATTGCAGGATATTTCATAATAGCTATAATAAATTTTACTTTTTGATCATTAACTCTCATCATTAATTCTCCTTTTTGCACATCTTTTACGGCTCTCCCTGTTGTGAGAAATGACCTCCCTAAAAAAAGGGGAATCTCTTTATCTTCCTCCATATCTAATACTATAAAGTCTACAAGGAAAATAAATTTATCCACTTTTACTAGCACATCTTCTATAACTCCTTTTGGATAAGTTATTGATTGATCAACTAATTAAAGAGTTACAGTAGTAGGGAAATTTTATCTTAAATCTAAATGTTTAAAAATTGATAAGGGCATAAGATTGATACTCGCACCTAAATCACATAAAGCTTTTCTGTAAAACTTTTGTCCGATTGTTATAATAGCACTACACTCTTCACTAAGTGCAATGGTCTCATGATTTGTAAACTTCCTTTCTTGTTTAATAAATCCTTCATAAATTTAACATAACTTTGCAGGAAGCTTTTTCTGAATAATAACACTGCACTCTTTACTAAGTGCAACGGTCTCATGATCTATAAAATTCATTTTCTTGTTTAATAAATCCTTCATAAATTTAACATAACTTTGAATTTATTCCAAAGCTTCAACAAAAGGAATATTTATCGTTAACTTCTTTAGGATTTCTAAAAATTTTGTAAATTGTTTATCTTTATTCTTCTGTTTCAGTCTTTGAGGAAACGGATGTAATGGTTTTTCTACAGGGCTCTGTGTTTGTTCATTTCCTATTGATCATTTTTCATTTCTTCCTTCACTTCATCAACTTCAGTTTCTCTTTCACACCTTGTTTCAACTTCTTATCCACTTCGTAATTGAATAGCTTTAATTTTCTCTTTAATTTGATCTTTTGGATTAACTTCCACAGTACTTGGAAGAATTCCTTAAGGTCTATTACTAAGTGCAGTAGCAATATGTCCTAATTGATTTTCAATATTTCTAATAGCAACCCCTTAATTCTGTATTTAATTTACCATATTCAACATTACTTCTTCCATCATCAACTTCTTTTCCTTAACTTGTGGGTTAGGGTTGGAGTTAAATCCCGCAGGATAATAAGGACAAAAATTAGGATTTCCTTGATTTTTCAAATTTTTGAATGGATTCACCAAATTATTATAACCATTCCAACTAAAATGAGGGTGATTTTTCCAACCAGGGTTAAAATAGTTAGAATAGGGATTTTATTTTGATTATTTATAGCGTTTAAAGTTTCAAAAGATGATTGATTAATAATTTTTCCTAGTGAATTCTCTTCTATTATTGGGGGTACTTGAGAATAATTCATTCCCATTTAATCAATCTTTATAGAAATAGCAGAAATTTTAGATGCCAAAATAGACATTACATCAGAGTCATGAATACTAGCTACTCTCTTAGGATTTACCCTTTCAGAGGGCCATTGAAAATTATTAGTAATCATTTTTTCAATTAAAGAACATGCTTCATCAAAAGGTTTTGACATTAATGAACCACCCACAGTAACATCTACAATAGATCTCAGTGATCCTAATAATCCATTGTAAAATGTTTGAATTATCAACCAATCTCTTAAAGCATGATGTGGAAAGTTCCTAACAAGATCTTTAAATCTTTCCCAGGCTTCATATATCGATTCCTCTTCAAACTGACAAAAAGATGTAATAACATTTTTAAGCTTAGCGGTTTTCGAATGTGGAAAATTTTTAGCCGCAAATTTTTGTGATAGTTCTCCCCAAGTTATAATAGATCCAGTTGCTAACAAATTTAAACAAGCCTTGGCTTTATCCCTTAATGAAAAAAGGAAAAAGTATAAGCCTAACAGCATCATTAGACGCTCCATCATATTTAAATGTAGCGAAAATTTCAAGAAAACTAGCAAGATGTAAGTTAGGATCTTCAGTAAGTGATACTCCAAACTGATTATTTTGTATAACTGATTATTTTGTAGATTTAAGCTCAAATGAATTAGCAGCAACATGAGGATTTTGAATATTCTTTAAGCTCAAATGAATTAGCAGTGAATATAGGATTTTGAATATTCAAGTGAAGTTCATCTGTTGTCGGATTCGCATAATCTTTTAAAGGTCTTTATCAATTTTCATTTATTAGATTATCTAAGTTGTTTGCCATTTCTTGTAACTTTTTAAATTGCTTTTGTTGTTTTCAAATTGTTCTAATAGTACGTTCTAATTCTGAGTCGTAAGGTACTAATCCTTCATATTCTATATTTTGCATAAACAAATAAATAAAGCAAAGTAAAATACTCTAACAAAAATATTTCTTTTTATATTTTTTATTTTTAAATTTTTTTTTAATAATATTTTTTTATGTTTTATATATTATCTCTAAATTTCCTAATTTATCAAAACTTTTTAATTCAAAAGTTACCTTCCCCATGCAACGACGCTAAAAACTTGATCCGACTTTTTATTGTGATAGATTGTGTAAAATTTAATTAAATATTATCAATTAATATTTGGATTCTACGCAAGTATACATATTGTTATCAAGTAATAATGAATTTTCTATTTAAGCCCCAAATATCGATTGTACGATCGTACGGGAAGGTTTAAATTGGAAATGACAAATTTGCTAGGAAATTCACAGAAAGTCATTTGAAATCTCTGTCACTAATTTCAATTGTTGAGATGTAATTGAGATGTAATTTCTAAACTATTATCAAATCAAATATGCAAAATTTAAAATAGTAAATTCTAATCTATTAACTATGTTTATGTAACAGAGTATGTTTATGTAACA
>NW_018226138.1:55604-60685 GCF_001263595.1 Phalaenopsis equestris | reverse complement strand
TAAATGTTCATGAGATGAGATAAATGTTCATAACCAAATAGGAGCAATTTTAATGCAATTTTAATTCTCTGCCATGATACAGTGCATAGAAAATCATTGGTTAATCTCAGTGTTTAGTCCATAAATCTGTGGCTAGGCTAGGAGGATACTGGCTCCCATTCCATAGCTCACACTTCCCTCACCTGAAGGATAGCTCTCGCTTCAATTTTTAAATACTAAGACTGAATTGAAGATTTTAGTCTGTCACCCTAAAGGTTCTCCAATTCTACACCCAACAAAGAGTATTTCCCTTTTTATTTGCACTTAATTCCATAAAAAATGTTCTCCTTCACGGAATTAAATGTGATTCTTACTCTGTTGTAGAACTCATACTCAATTTCCCGGATCATATGTCTCGCAACACATTTTAACAATTCAATTGGCCAAATCAAAAAGTAAATTAAGTTCATACTTGAAAATTCATCACAATTTATTTTATAATTTAATATTGGAACATTCATATAATCTCTTCATTTCATAATATCTCAGAGTAGGGAGAAAGATAAAGGAAAATACTCAAACTTCATAAGAAAAAAATAACAAAACACAAATTTCATAGATAAAAGAAAGTTCATACAACACTGATAAACAAACAATACTTATCTGAAACTCTTTCTAAAAGTAAATCCTTAGTAGCCTTTTTTTAGGAATGTAGGAAGAAGATATCTCTCACTTTTCTCCTTCTCCAACACTCTTACAGAAAGTTTCACACTAAATCTCACCACAAAAACTCTAAACTATGAAAACAAAATTACTAATTGACTCCAATATTGCAGTGGAATGGAATGATGTGGTGCAAAAAATGAAAGTAGAGGAGTGCTTTTTCTATTAAATTTATCCCCAAATGGTGCCCCAGGTCGGTTCTCCAAGAGGTGCCTCCAAAAACTATTCAAAAAATCATCCAAATACATCAAACCTTCTAGAAACGGGGTCTACACTGCCTTTGGCGCCATTATTACTGGTCTGGCATCGTCGGTACTCAGTAAAAAATCTCTGCGTTAATTTGTTATGCGTTGTCGACGCTGCCCTCGGTACTGTCGGCACTGAGCATTTCTTCAAAATGTTATTTTGACTCCAACTTTAATCCTTTTTGCTTTATTTTTGCTTTAAGCCCTAAAAATCAACAACCTGCAAGAAAACATCAAAATACCTTCCATTAAAGTGCAATATCATCAAAAAAGTGCAATATCATCAAGTGCAATATCATCAAAAATAGGTATGAAATATGGGTCTAAAAATGCATATATTTTTTGTGTATCACCTGCAAAAGAACAAGAGATTGAATGCTTTAGAGTTGATATTAATGAATATTTAAGTAATAAATATTTTGAGAAAACTTTTGAAAGAGATTTTGAAAAGGAATATATGAAATATCAAGATGAGGATAAAATTCAAGATGAATCTATGGAAGTGAGTAAAGAGGATTTAAATTATGTTCAAGAATAAATTTAAAATGTAAGATCCTTTATAAGGTAAGAGGACTTTGATTTCATATATTGAGAAACCTCATGCACTAGAACTAAAAATACTTCCTACACATTTGAAGTATCCATTGTTAGGAGATTTATCTACATTACTTGTTATAGTATCCTTAGAATTACCTGATACGCAAGTACAATAGTTATTGGAAATTTTGAAAATGTATAAGAAAGCTTTTGGATGGACATTAGTTGATATTAAAGGAATCAACCCTTTAATTTTTATGCATAGAATCTTATTAGAAGATCAACATAAACCAAGAGCTGAACCTCAAAGGATATTAAATTCCTATGATGAAAGAAGTTGTGAAGGAAGAGATCTTAAAATGGTTAGATGTTGGAATAATATATCTTATTTCATACAGTGCTTAAGTAAGTCCAATTCAGTGTGTTCCAAAAAAAATGACGTGTGACTGTAGTGAAAAATGAGCAAAATGAATTAATATCTAAAAGACAAGTCACTGGTTGAAGAATCCACAAAGCTTATGGAAAATTAAATTCTGCCACCAGCAAGGATCATTTTTCCTTAACCTTTTTGGACCAGATGTTGGATAGATTGGTTGGGCATAAATATTTTTTTTGTTTTCTATATGAATATATCGTTTATCACCAAATACCTATTACTCTAGAGAAATCTAGAGGATCAAGAAAAAACAAGATTTACTAGTCCTTATGAAACTTTTGCTTTTCGGCAAATGCTCTTTGAATTATCTAATGCACCTGCAACATTTCAAAGATGTACAATGTCAATTTTCGATGATTTGATTGAAAAAAGGATTGAAGTCTTTATGGATGATTTTTCTGCATTTGGAACTTCATTTGAAATATGTATAAATCATTTAGAGAATGTTCTCAAATTTTTTGAAAAGACTAATATCATACTGAACTGGGAAAAATATCAATTTATGATTGCAGGAGGACTAGTGCTTAAGCATAAAATTTTAAAAAAATTTATGGAAGTAGATCCTGCAAAAAATATAGGTTAAACTAAACCTACCTCCACCTACTACAATAAGAGGAGTTAGGAGCTTTCTAGGACATCGCGGATTTTATAGGAGATATATTAAAAAATTTACAAAAATTACTAAACCTTTATGCCAAATTTTGTAAAAAGATACAAAATTTGGCTTTATTCATGATTGACTTAAAGCATTTGAAATTTTAAAGGAAAAATTGATAATTGCTCCTATAATTGGTTCACCTGATTGGGAGAAACTAATTGACTTGATCTGTGATGCAAGTGATTATGCTATTGGAGCTGTTTTAGGGCAGAGATATGATAAGATTTTTAAAGTTATATACTATGCTAATAAGACTCTTAATGATGCTAAAAAAAATTACACCAAGACTGAAAGAGAGTTATTAGCCATTGTATATGCTTTTGATAAGTTCAGATCATATCTGATTGGAGATAAATGTGTTATGCATACTGACCATTCAACTATTAAATATTTGATGCCATAGAAGGATGCTAAACAAAGATTAATTAGATGAGTACTTATGATGCAAAAGTTTGATTCTGTAATAGTTAATAGGAAAGGGACTGAAAATCAAATTGCTGATCATCTCTCTAAGCTAGAGCAAGAAGAAATACTTGATTTAGAAAAAGAAATTAATGAAACTTTTTGTGATGAACAACTTTATGCTGTAAAAGGATGGGAAATACCATGGTATGCTGATATTATAAATTATATTGTTAGTGGTATTTTACCTTATGGATTGACACAATAGCATGAAAAGAAATTCATTTAAGATGCAAAATCATTATTTTGTAATGATCCTTATTTATCTCAATAATGTAAAGATTTAGTAATGAGACGATGTGTGCCTTACAAAGAAATTCAAGAAATTATTCAAAAATGTCAAAATTTTGAATTTGGATGTCATTTTGGGAATGATAGAACGGTTCATAAAATTTAGCAATTTGGATTTTATTGGCCTACTATATTTAGAGATGTTAATATATATATACACACACACACACACATATATATATATATATATATATATACATAAATATACATATACATACATTTGGAAAAAGTTGTTACAGATTAGGGAGGAAGCTGAACAAATATATGTCTGGGAGATTGGTGAGGGTTTGGTAAACATCTGGTAGGATAATTGGTCTTTGGAAGGTAGCCTTCTTCAAGATCAAAATGTTACAGCCTCTCCAATCCTTGTGAAGGATCTTTAGAATCATGATAAGTGGAATATTACTCAAATTCTTCCTTTTTGCAGACCTTCTAAAATCTCCAATATTCTGAAACTTTCTGTAAAACCTAGAGTAAAGGACAGAATTGCAATAAAAAAGAACTTAATCTCTTCTCAGCCTCACCAACTGGTGGTGAATTGGGGTCATACAATCTGGAATAAATTTCTCACTCCCTCCATGTCATGTTTTATATGGAAACTTTTCTTAAAATTGATTCCCACTAATGACATATTGAAATTGAAGGGTCTGAGAGGTCCCTCTAGATGCATTTTCTACCTGTCCAATGAGGAAACAATTACCCACCTCTTCTTTGCCTGCCCCTGGGTACAAGATGTTTGGTCTATTGTGAATGGTAAGCTTAATGTCCCAACTATGAATCTAACATGGGAGATATTTTATAATTGTTGGTCTGATTGGAGGGGAATCAATTTTCAAGACATCCCCAACATTGTGGCTTGGTTTGTTTGGATGGCTAGAAACCAGTTGAAGCAAGATAATTCCCATTTAGATCCTATGAAGGTAGGTCTAAATTGTATTGCTTTTATACAGAAACTGATTAAATTTAAAAAGTTTGAAGTTGTGTTGGAGCTGGGCCCACCTTTTAATCCTTCCATTACCAAAGTCTTGAAAATCTGTTGGACTCTTCCAAAGCTTGGATGGACAAAAGTTAACACTAATGGTAGCTAAAAATCTCAGTCTGCTGGAAGTGGTGGTGGCTTCAGGAATCATGAGGGGAGGTGAATATTGTTTTTTCAATCTCCTGTTAAAGCCTTGGATTCCCTTGAAGCTGAATGTCAGGCTATTTTTTGGGCCCTCAACTTAGCCAGATCTTGCCATTTCAACCAGCTATGGGTTGAATTTGACTCCTTGATGCTTATTAACATTATCAATGGTTCTTATGATACCCCATGAAATTTAATCAGCTGGATTTTTGGAATTCATCAATTGCTTAAGGATTATTCTCTCAAGTTCTCCCAAATCCACAGAGAAGGGAATAGACCCTCAAATTGGCTGGCTAGAAGGGGTCTCTATACTCAAGAACCTTTAATGAGCAGAAGGATTCCTCCCCCTCTGGATTTCCTATTATCCAGTCATCTACTACCTCTCCTAAACATCAGCCACTCCCATATATCAAATAACTTCTTTTTGTTGTTTTGAGAGGTTGACTTCTACTCTATAGGCCCTCTTTCCTTTTTTCAATTCCTTTTGTATTTGGTTATCTTTTTTTCATTAATGAATTCGAGCTTTGATCCTTACCAAAAAAAATATAAATATATATATATATATATACATGTATATATACATACATATATATATATATATATATACATCTATATAATATATACATA
>NW_018226138.1:46462-54503 GCF_001263595.1 Phalaenopsis equestris | reverse complement strand
TTAACAAGCCGAACACGAGCTGTTCACGAACAAAGAGTCCTTTGAACAACCCTAATCATGTAGCCATAAGACAATAAGGTTGAGCAAGATTTAAAAATTATTGTTTATATTAAAATATCATTTGAATCAAGTTTAAAAATTTTTATTCTATTTTCTTAATCAATATTTTAATTGATTATAACTTTTTGTAGCCTTGTAGTCAATTAGATTTTTATAAAATACTACTTTATATATATATATATATATATATTGGTAAGGAGCAAAGCTCCAATTCATTAATGAAAGAAAGAAAACCAAATACAAAAGGAATTGAAAAAAGGAAAGAGGGCCTATAGAGTAGAAGTCAACCTCTCAAAACAACAAAAAGAAGTTATTTGATATATGGGAGTGGTAGTAGATGATTGGATAATAGGAAATCCAGTGGGGGAGGAATCCTTCTGCTCACCAAAGGTTCTTCAGTATAGAGACCCCATCTAGCCAGCCAATTGGAGGGTCTATTCCCTTCTCTGTGGATGTTGGAGAACTTGATAGAATAATTCTTAAGTAATTGATGAATTCCATAAATTCAGCTGATTAAATTCCATGGGGTATCATAAGAACCATTGATAATGTTAATAAGCAACAAGAAGTCAGATTCAACCCATAGCTGGTTGAAATGGCAAGATCTGGCTAAGTTGAGGGCCCAAAAAAAAGCTTGACATTCAGCTTCAAGGGAATCCAAGGCTTTAACAGGAGATTGAAAAAATAAGGTGGACCTCCCCTAATGATTCCTGAAGCCACCACCACTTCCAGCAGACTGGGATTTTTAGCTACCATTAGTGTTAACTTTTGTCCATCCAAGCTTTGGAAGAGTCCAGCAGATTTTCAATACTTTGGTAATTGAAGGATTAAAAATTAAAAGATGGGCTCAGCTCCAACACAGCTTCAAACTTTTTAAATTTAATCAATTTTTGTATAAAAGAAATACAATTTAGACCTATTCATAAGTTCTAAATGAGAATTATCTTGCTTCAACTGGTTTCTAGCCATCCAAACAAACCAAGCCATAATGTTGGGGATGTCTTGAAGATTGATTCCCCTCCAATAAGACAAGCAATTATAAAATATCTCCCATGTTAGATTGATAGTTGGGACATTAAGCTTACCATTCACAATAGACCAAACATCCTGTACCCAGGGGCATGCAAAGAAGAGGTGGGTAATTGTTTCCTCATTGGACAGGCAGAAAATGCATCTAGATGGACCTCTCAGACCCTTCAATTTCAATATGTCATCAGTGGGAATCAATTTTAAGAAAAGTCTCCATATAAAAAATGACATGGAGGGTGTGAGAAATTTATTCCAGATTGTATGACCCCAATTCACCATCAATTGGGGAGGCTGAGAAGAGATTAAGTTCTTTTTTATAGCAATTATGTCCTTTACTCCAGGTTTTACAAAAAGTTTCAGAATATTGGAGATTTAAGAAGGGCTGCAAAAAGGAAGAATTGGAGTAAGATTCCACTTATCATGATCCCAAAGATCCTTCACAAGTATTGGAGAGGCTGGAACATTTTGATCTTGAAGAAGGCTACCTTCCAAAGACCAATTATCCCACCAAATGTTTACCAAACCCTCACCAATCTCCCAGACATACCCACCATAATCTGTAACACCTTTTTCCAAATGGGGGAATCCCCCAAACCCACCGAGAGTTAAGTGGGGTGTTGATTATTGCAATATTTTCCTCATAGAAATTCAGCCCAAAGGGAGGACTGAGATCTGAATTTGAACCAGAGTTTGCAGAGATTAGTGTGCATAATTTTGGGGAAGGACTTGAAGCCTAACCTACCTTCCTCAATGGGTTTACACACCTTAGCCCATTTTTTCCAGTGTTTTTGTTTCCTTTGACCAGCCCATATAAATCTATTGAAGATCCCTTCTAATAATCTCTGAGAAGACTTTTTCAAGAAGTTCATTTGCAGAAGATAGGATGGAATAGTAGATTGAACACTTTTGAGGAGTGTTATCCTACCCCCATTGTATAGAAATGAATTCTCCCATTCTTGTAATTTGCTTGGAATCTTTTCTAATATGTGATCAAATTGAATGTTTTTAGTTCTACCTTTGATAAGAATTTACCCTAGATATTTCACAGGAAGATGAGTGTCTGTGAAGCCAGTGAAATCAAAAACCCAGGTCTTTAGTTCACTTTTGCATTGTTTATGTAAAATGAAGATACACTTATGTTTATTTAACTTCATACCAGAGGCATCCTGAAAGCTCTCCAAGAATTGCATGAATAATCTAACAGCAGTTTTAGAAGCTTTAGAAAATATAATGATGTCATCAGGAAAAGCCAAGTGATTGATTAAGGTGGAAGATTTGTGGCTATAAAGGGAGTGGACCTTTCTAGATGCCAGCTCATTCAAGCTTCTGGATAAGTAGATAAGTAATCAAAAACTAAAATAAATATGGTAGGGGAAAGGGGGTCACCTTGTTTTATACCTCTAGATGCACTGAAGAATCCATGAGAAGATCCATTGATGAAGATAGAATGGAAGTTATTTGTCAGCCATCTGTTGATTAGAGGGATAAATGAGGGGGAGAAACCTCTAACAATGAGAACTTGTTCAATGAACTTTCAACTGATAGTGTCATATGCCTTTTGATATCCAATTTGAACATTAAGTTGTCACCTCTAGTGATTCTGTCCAAATCCAATACGAACTCTTGGGCCAAGAGCACATTATCAACAATACTTCTATCCTTGATGAAAGCTGACTGATTCCTGCAGATAAGTTGATTTAAGTGAGGTTGTAATCTATGAACCAGTACCTTGCTTTGATATAACTTTTGATATAACTGAAGTGAGGCTAATGGGTCTGAAATTTTCCCATTTGTGAGGAGTTTTCTCCTTTGGAACCAAGGTAATAGTAGATTAGGAAAAGTATTCAAGGAGGTCAGCCCCCCAGAAAAAGCTTTGGACAGTAGGAATGACCTCACCCTTCACAATTAGCCAGGCCTTTTTATAAAAATCTACAGTGAAGCCATCAGGACCTGCAACTTTTGCACTGTCAATAGAGTTTAGAGCTTCCCAAATTTCCTTTTCATCAGGAATATCAGTGAGAGATAGGATTTTGGTAGGCTTTTGGTGAAGTGAATTCCCTTTCCTTATCAAACAATGTATCATTAATGGCTGGTTGAGAGGATGGAGTTTGTCTGAAAATATATTGAAAATATTGAACAGCATCATCAGCTATGCCATCAGCATTGGAAATCCAGTGACACTCCTGAGAAAGGATTTTGTGAATTGTGTTGCATTTCCTCCTATAGTTGATGCAAGCTTGATGATATTTAGAGTTCCTATCTCCTTCACAAAACTTAATTTTATTTGCCTTTTAAGCATAGAAATCCTCTTGCATGTTGATTTTATCCAGCAAATGTTCATTAGCAGTTTGAACATCCATTTCAGACCCTATGCTAGAGGATAAGAGCTATTCTAATTGTAAAGCATTCTGTTCAGCTTCAAGGACTTTTTTATCAATGTTCCCCACCACCTCCCAATTCCAGTTTGAAAGGTGTTTACTGACTTTTTTATGTAAAAGCCAAAGCTTGATACCAGGGATGTGATGATGAACCTCAGTCCAAGCCATTGAGACTTGATTGATAAAATCCCCATGCATGGACCACATATTAAGATATCTGAATTTGGCTTTAGTTTTAGAAGAGGAGGAAGATATTTGAATAAGCAAGGGTCTATGATCAAACCCACTCATAGCCAAGTGTTGGACAGAAGTATGCAGAAAATCTCTGAACCAAATATCATTGACCAAGACTCTATCAAGCCTCTCCCAAATCTTCCCCCTTCTCCAAGTGAATTTTGGGCCAATAAACCCCAAATCAAAAAGACCAACAGACTGAATGTTGTCATTGAATGTGTTCATTAGATTGATATCAGGAGATCTCCCACCCTTCTTCTCATTAGGTGAAGAGAGGCAGTTGAAATCACCCCCAACTAACTAGAAATCTCTTGTAGAGGTATTGAACTCTTGTAACTATTGCCAAAGTTCATATCTAGCAGTTGTTGTACAGCCAGCGTAAATGAAGGTAGCAAAGCCACTGTAGTAATTGAAGTTAATCTTCAAATGGATAAATTGGTCACCCTCTTTAAGGACAGTGCATTGAATTTCCTGTTTGCAAAGAAGCCAAATTTTACTGTTAGTGTTAATAAGAAGCTGAAATCCAGGGAACTTCCTCACAATTCTATTAGCATGTTTAGTAATCATTGGTTCAAGTAAAGCAATGATCCATGGTTTATACATCCTATTTAGAGCCATAATTCTATTAAGGGATTTAGGATGTGCTAATCCCCTAACATTCCAACATATTAGATTCATTAACCAATAGAGGTGGATTTTCCTCTTCTCCTTGTTCTGGCAGTACTAGAAGAAAGAGTGGGGGCTTCCTCCAAAGTTGAAGAAGAAGGGAGTAGATTCTTTAATTCTAAAGGCATTTTCTTCTTTCTGTTTTATGGATTTGCCAACCTTCTTCAAGATTTTTAGCTAATTGCAAAAGCAAATGGTCTTCCTCTGATATCTCAATAGTTGTTATCTCTTGATCAACAGGGAGTGTAGGAAGTTCAGTGCATTGGGTCTGTTAAACTTGAGTAGATTGTGGCAGGAGATGAAGTTGCTCAGTCAATGGTTCTAGACCATTTTGGGGGGGATTATTTGGTTTCACATCCTCTTTTGTCATATCTTGGGATAATTCTGCCAACTCTAGAATAGTGTTATCTTGGGCCCTTGTCCCTGACAAATCAAGAGCATTGACAGCAAATCCAGCAGCAGTTGGCAACTCAATGCCATGTGACTCTAAGTCATCAGAATGATGTCTAGGAAGCTTCCTTCTGAGATTGGGATGAAGTCTAAAGCATTTCTCATCAGTGTGGCCAAATATTTTGCAATGATGGCAATAATAAGGTCGTTGCTCAGCTATGATTTTTTGCCAATATCCACTATGCTCAGTGCCTAACAAAATTTCCTCCACAGCTAGTAAAGTGATGTTTCTTTCAACCAGAATTCTAGCTATAGAAGGCCCGAATAAGTTGAAAATGGGGGCATCCAATTTCAAAGGTCTTCCCAAAGTTTTGTCAATGTTGAAGAGGACTTTGTGGTTGAAAAAGTGTAATTTAAGGCCAGGTAACTTAAACCAAATGGGGACAATGAGAAGTTCTTTGTTGGGGTAAAAATCAGGAGTTTACTTTAAAAGTTTCATTGAGATTCCTTCAATCAAGATAGAATGTTTAGAAAAGATTCTAGCATAATCTTCTTCCCTAGAGGATTAATAAGGATATGCCTACCATCAAGTAGGCCTACTTTCCAGGCCACTTTAAATTTCAGTCCATCAAAGTATCTTCTCACAGATTCCATCTTAGGATGGCCAAGCTGAAATTTACCAATTAAGGTGAAATTAAAACTTTCAGTAAGACCATTAAGATCCTCTTCAATAAAGTAAATAGCCAATTTCCCACTTTTCTTGCATAGGTTTGAAAAGAGGGTCATTACTCTCATGATATTCTTGAGGAAAAACCAAAGCATTAGGATTCTGAACTTTCTCATATCCTTTCCCAACAATGTCAGCAAAAGTGGCCTTGGCCCACTGAATATTGGTGGCAATATCAATTGTATTAGGGTCAGACATCACTGAAAATGCCCCAGTATAGAAAATAGCTAGAAGATCAGAGTTTAGAACTGACACTGAGGTGTCAAATGCCATTAACTAAGAAGTAGATGGAGGAGTACAGTAGAGAAACAGTAGTTGAGAGAAATCCAAGCAAACAAACCAACCACACAGTAGGAAGAAGACCCCAAGCAACAGACAAACAAAACAACAAAAACAGTGGGGCTAAGCGAACAGTAAAATTTGAAAAAGCCAAAACCCGGGAAGATGTAAAATATTAGAGAAAAGAAGAACTTGCAAAAACCAGTGATGAGAGGAAAAAAAAACCAGTTGAAACCAATGGGATAGCAAGGATTAGGCCATCTACAACAACAGTTAGAGCCATTATGCCGAAACCCTAGCAGAGCAACAGATGAACCAGTCGCCGCCCATTTCATATATATATATACTGCTTTAAACCAGCTATAGGTGGAAGGAGCATTATTCGACTCCTTACATGTTGATCAACAAAATGCGATTACAAGTTTTGGAAGGGGTCCCCTATCTAAAATCCAAAAAGAAATGCACATAACTTACTCATAAGGGTGACCCATCCACATACAGACTCAACTCAAGTAAAACGAGAGAAACAGTATATATATATATATATTGGTAAAAGAGCAACTAAGGCTCCTTACATGTTAATAAAGAACCAAGTGGGGATTACAAGAGTTGGAGAGATATATACCCTCCCAAAAAACAGAAATTGAAATAGAGAACACATGAGTATGGACACATCAAAAGAAATTACACACAAGGACCAGCAGTAAAGTCTAACACTATGTAACTCAATACCTTCCCCCAAGGGTCTACCTCCCATAGCAGTTACATACATTTGATATAGGGGAGTGCCAAATTGTCACCATTCAAGAAGAATTGTAATTCAGGTGTAAGTGTCAGCCCAACAAAAGTTTGTTCAGTATTTCTACCCTGGGAGGCAAGCCGATGAGGAGGATTTTAATGCAATTAGTAGTATCTGTTTCTATGATCAAAGGACCCATGTGGCAGTAAGAAGAAATTATGATGGCCCAGTAGGTAGCTATGAAGCTATGAATTCTGCCTCGGCCTCGAGAGCATCCATTGCCAAAGCAGGAGCAGTGAAATATAGAATGGGAGAACCATGAGAGTTCCTGAAGATTCCCCCAATACCAGCACAACCGTTTGAGAAGCTGCCATCAGTGTTGATCTTCAACCAACCAGTAGAGGGAGGACTCCAAAGGATTAGATTTAAATACTGAAGAAGAGTATTGTTTCCTGGAGTCCAGTGCTTTATAACATCAGGGAAGTGATGAAACTTGATCAATTTTTGAATATAAGAGATACAATTAATAATCACAGATTTTGACCCTGAAAACTTCTCATCAAATTTTCTGTGGTTTCTGTACATCCATATGAACCAAGCCGCAATACATGGTATCACCCAAAGGTTGTTGATATGCCAATCTTCCCAGCTAGTAGGAAATTTAAGCCAGCTTAAATTCTAACTATTAATGTTCAGGAGCTTGATTAAACCTGACCAAATTTCTTGTGAGAGGGCACATGAGAAAAATAGGTGATCCAAGGTTTCTCTAGCAGCACAACAAAGTGGGCAGATTGAAGGTCCTCTCAGCCCTTTGATCTTTAAAATATCATCTGTAGGCAGTAAGGAATGTCAGAGTCTCCAGCAAAAAAAGGACATAGAGGGTGTTAGAAATTTACCCCAAATGGCTTTACCCTAAGGCATCTGGTTCCAATTAAAGAAATGATGGTAAATGTAGGCTGATAATTTCTGGGAGTAAGTCTGTTTAGTGATTATTTTGTCTTTGAAAATGGATGAGATAGGAGTATCCCTAACCCACCTCACATGTTCACTGGAAAGAATAGTGTTCAGCAGTCTGCAATTCTACTGATTATCAGACCAAAAATCAAAAATCTCTGACTAGATGACTAGATAATTAGTGTTGGGATTAGGGTTGAGGCACTCAAGTTTCTCTCCATTGCTGACCTAGTTGTCTAATAAAAAATTGATATGCCCATCTCCTAGCTCCCAAAGGAAGAGTTCCTCAGGTTTATTTTTGATTTTCAGCAGTTTTGTCCATAGTTTGGAATCCGCTATCATTTTGGATACCAAAGTAGGGTGCAAAGATCTGTAGTATTTCCCTTTTAGAAATCTTGCCCAAAGGCTATCCTGGGACCTGAATCTGATCCATAATTTGCAAAGATTTATGAAACCCAGGTGTTGGAAGTTTTTAAAGCCCAGCCCACCAGCTTGCAAAGGTTTACATAATTTCTGCCAAGGGAGCCAGTGAAATTGCTTTCTTTGACCAGACCAGAGAAATTTGTTGAAGATCCTTCCAATATA
>NW_018226138.1:37192-46323 GCF_001263595.1 Phalaenopsis equestris | reverse complement strand
TTTGATCTGATCAATGACATCCTGAAAATATATTTGTCTAGTTTTGCCTTTGAGCAAATGTATTCCAAGGAATTTAATAGGGAGGTTGGCATAACTGAATTCAGTGTATTCAGAGATCCAATGCATGAGCTGAGGAGTGGAGTTTTTATTAATAATAAATTGATATTTTTGTTTGTTAAGTGCCATACCTGAAGTATGCTAAAAGTGGAGAAGGCATTTATATACCATCCTGACAGAATTCTTGGCAGCATTGGAGAAAATAATTATGTCATCAACATAAGCTAAATGGGTTATAAGGATATTAGATCTGTGATGGAAAGCCAAATGAGGTTAAATAGTAACCAACTTATTCAATTGTCTTGAAAGGTAGTCCAGGGCAAGTATAAGAATGGTTGGAGATAAGGGGTCTCCCTGCTTGATCCCCCTGGTAGCATTGAAGAAGCCATGACACTTTCTGACACTTTGAATTGAATGTGCATTGTTGATCCCCCTGGTAGCATTGAAGAAGCCATGACACTTGCCATTGATCAGAATTCAAATTAATAAATTTTTAAGCCATCTGTGTATCAAATTAATAAATTTTTCATTGAAGCCTCTAGCAGAAAGAGTATCAAGAATGAATTCCCAGTTAATGGTTCCATAGGCTTTGCTTATGTCCAGTTTGAAGATGATATTTCCTCCTCTACAAGATCTATCAAGATCTAGCAGGAGTTCCTGGGCAAGTAGGATGTTGTCAGTAATATTCCTCCCTTTAATAAAAGCCACTTGGTTGTCACTAATGAGATGATGAAGATGGGGTTGTAACCTAAACACAATGATTTTGCTGATTATTTTGGAGATCACATTGGTTAGGCTGATTGGCCTGTAATCCCCCCAAGTTTTCCTATTTTGATTCTTAGGTATCAGACTGATGGTGCAGGCACTGAAATATTTAGGGGGGTCCACACGTAGAAAGAAGTTTTGGACAGCAATCATACAGCAAGCATAATGTCTTGTTTAGTCCTATCCCATGTGGCTTTATAGAAAGTAGATGTGTAGCCATCAAGCCCAACAATTTTGAGACCATCAATGGAATCTAAGGCTTGTTTTATCTCATCTTCCAAAGGGGTACTAGTGAGACTTAAATTATGAACATATTGCTGACAGTTAGTGAACATCTCAGTTTCAATTGAGCTTCTAATATCCAGCTCCTTGGTGAACAGCTTTTGGAAATATTGGACTACATCATAAGCTATCTCATCAGCATTAGTTACCTTCCTGCCATTGAAGTTGGTTATGTTTAAAATCATGTTTCTCTTCCTTATATGATTGACACATACACACACACACACACATATATATATATATATAGTTACAAAATTCTCAACAGACTAACAGAAACAGAAATGAGGGGAGCATCAATAGAAGTCCAAAGAGCATTGACAAAGAACCTAAACTTCAGGTCTGGAATCTAAGGTAAGGTATTTGTAGTTTATCCCCTTGTAGTGACAGTTGTAGAGGGAGGGGAGGGGAAGTGGAGACCTCAGCATGATTTTGAGTTAGAACCCTCCAAAACCAGAAAATTGGCAAGCCTATTAGCTTCCCTATAAACAAAGGAGATTTGAAGCTTAATTTTAGTGATAAGAATCTTTATCCTGTGAATCCACTGCTTTATGTGCCAGGGGGGGAAATGTTGTCAGTGATCAGCTCCACCAGGTGGGAAGAGTCCACTTCAGCAATAATCCATTTCCACTGAATTTCCATGGCAAATTTAAGGGCCCAGAAAAGTGCAACAACTTATGTTTCCAGGGCATCTGAAGCAATATAGGGGGGCCTTGAAATAAAGCAAAGCTTTACCAGTGTGATCTCTAAAGATCCCTCCAATACCAGCTTTCTTGTTGTTGAAACTTCCATCGGTGTTTATTTTAATGAATGGATGAGGAGGCTTCTCCCATCTAACCTTGATTACCTTAAGCTGTTTTAGTACAATATTAAGTAGATCCTTCAAAATCTTTGGGAACTTCTTCCAACTAATCAGCTTATGTAAGTAGGCCTGACAATTAGACAGCACAGAGTCAGTGTTAGTTCCAATGTCCTCAGGCTTCACCTTGTTCCTAACATTCCAAAGAAACTAGGCAACAATGAAGGGAAGAAACATTAGGTTTATTTCCTGCCAGTCTTTTAAACTATCTTTGATGTTTCTCAAGCCAACATTAATCAGATTGAGGTTAATGTTAGAGGTCAACTTTTTCCATACATCCCTAGCAAATCTGCATCTGAAGAAGGGATGATCACTGGATTCTTAATCATTTTCACAAAGGTGACATCTTGAGGGGTCTTTCAATCCTTTCAGTTTCAGAATGTCATTAGTTGGAATTAAATCGTTTAGCACTCTCCAAGGAAAGGACAACATTGAAGGAGTTAATAATATTTAGCAAGTGCAAATATTCCACTGGCAGTTTTTCCATCTGAATAAGCTATTTTGGATGTCCTTTGAAAGGGTAGACCTTGTTCTTTTAATTAGTTGAATCTGGTCTTTTTTATTTCTATCAAAGTGGATTTCTGAAATGCTTCTAGCAGATGAGTCCTTCAGAATGTTATTCAAGGCATCCTCAGACCACTCATTTCCACTCCAACAGTCTTTAACAAGTAAATCCTGCTATTTTTCATTTTGCAGATGCTCCAAGTGATTAGTAGGGCACCATTTATCCTTCTAGAAGTTGATCTCTCCATGGCCCAGCTCCCAAATGAGAATTTTTTCAATATCTTCCCTACCCTTGAGCATCTGGATCCAGGTTCTGGAGTCTCCAAATTTCTTAGTTACTTCCCCACGATGATCATTTTTGCAATATTTGGCCATCATGTATTTTTCCCATAGACTTTCATTTTGTCTAAATTTGATCCAAATTTTACACATACTGATTTGTTGCAAATGAAGTAGGCCTTTAAAACCCAAACCAACAGCTTCATAAAGTTTAGTCACTCTTTTCCAACTAGCCCAGATCATTTTTTTCCCGTTGTCAGCCCAAACAAACCTGTTAAAATTTCTTTCCAGCCTCAAGGTGGTGCTTCTTTTCATGTTTGCCACTTGGAGGGTATAGAGAGGGATAAATGTTAGGATCCTCTTAAGAAGGGTGATCCTTCCACCATTAGATAGGTAAGAATTGGACCACCCCTGAAGGGTAAAATTAATTTTGTCTATAACCTCATCAAATTGGGTCTGTTTGGTTCTACCTCTAACTAGTTGAGTGCCTAGATATTTAAAAGGAATGCTCATAGTTGAGAACCCAGTGAAGTCAGACAACCACTGCCTGAGTGATAATGGAACTCTCTTGCTGGCTAGGATCTGACATTTGTCTTTATTAACTTTCAGCCCAGACACCTATTGAAACTTTTTCAAGCACTCATCAAGGTACCTAGTAGTTGCCTTTGTTGTCCTAGTAAAAATGAGAATGTCATCAGCATAAATAAGGTGACCAATGTCAATCTTATCTCTATTATGATAAGCATTGAAACTTTTCTTTTATTCCTCGCAATCAATGAGTCTTGATAAGTAATGCAAAACTAGAATGAAAATAGTTAGGGAATGAGGATCCCCTTGTTTAAGTCCTCTAGTAGCTTTAAAAAAACCATATGCTTTCCCATTTATGAAAATAGAATTGGCATTGTCCTTAAGCCATCTTTTTATAGTCTGGCAGAACTCCCTAGAGAATCCTCTTGCCTCCAAACATTCCATAATAAAATCCCAGAAATCCCAGTTCACCATATTCACCATATCATATGCCTTCTTCAAATCAAGCTTATAGATCACATTGCCTCCTCTACAAGGTTTCTCTAAGTTCTGTAAAAGCTCTTGTGCTAGTAAAATTTGGTCCCCTATGCTTCTCCCTTTCACAAATGCTGCTTGATTAATGCTAATCAGCTGAGGTAGGGTTGACTGAAGTCTGCTCAACAGAATTTTACTTACAATCTTGCTGATGACATTAGTAAGGCTCAGAGTTCTAAACTGAGTCAAGTAGTTTTTAATTGAAGTGTTAGGAATGAAAACAATAAAGGAAGCACTGAAATAATTAGGGAGAGATTGTCCTTTACAAAAATGTTGAATAGCTTGCATTACCTCCACCTTAATTTCCCCCCAGGCTTTTTTGTAGAAGTCTGCAGTGAAGCCATCAGGACCAACTGATTTACTGCTATCTATGGATTGTAAAGCTCTTTGAATCTCCTCCTTCCAAGGTATGTTTGTCATATTTAAATTGGCAGTGTACTGATTGCTTTCTGAAAATAGAGTTTAGTCTATATGGCCTTTATCAGTGTTGTGCTCATTCATAAGGTTTTCGCAGTATAGGACAGTACTTTCATCAATCTCCTCCTCCTTCCTGAGCCAAGTTCCATTCTGATATTTAATACAATGAATAATGTTGCACTTTCCCTGGTAATTAACACAGGCATATGGTAAAGCATGGTAAAATTTTGTATTTCTATCCCCTTCAGTAAATTTAGTCTTGGCAGCTTTTTGCTTGAGGAACTGGTCTTGCCAGTTTACAACAGTTACAACTCTCTCATTGGCCTCTAAAAGTGCAGTTTCATCAGTCTTCCTTTTGTTGTGCTCCTCCTCCAATTCAAGCAGCTCCTTTTCTTTCTTTTCCACAACCTTTAGTAAATCTCCAAAAGTATTCCAACTCCACTTTTTGAGAGCTTTTCTCACCTTTTTTTGCTTTTGCCACAGGCTAATGAAGGGGTCAGGGTTTGAATCATTCTTCCAATTATCTTTGACAGTCTGCAAGAAGTCCTTATGTTGTGACCAAACATTCAAGTACCTAAAAGCACTCTTCTGACAACTGCTATTTGGGCCAATGGTGATCACCAAAGGCCTGTGATCAGATCCAACAAGGCTTAAATGAGTGATAGTAGTCTGTAAGAAGTTTTGAATCCAGTGGTCATTAGCAAAGTCTCTATCCAGTCTTTCCCACATATTCTTTCTTCTCCAGGTGAAGGCAGGGCCACTAAATCCAAGGTCAATTAAACATGTTTTTTGAATGTTGTCATTAAAATTAGATATAGCGACAGGATTGGGAGTTCTGCCCCCCCTTCCTTTTAGCAAGAGATAAAATCCAATTAAAATCCCCTCACATAATCCAAGCTTTGTCAATGGAGTCTTGGATGTTTTGACGTGTCTCCCACAGCTCAATTCTTGCAGTTTTGGAACCTCCTGCATAAACAAAAGAAGCAAATCCATCCATGCCATCAGTACTAATGCTCATATGCAAAATTTGATGGTGATTAACTAAAATAGAGCACTTCATTTCTTTCCTGCATAAAATCCAAATTTTGTTATTAAGGTTAGTAAAAAGGTTGAATACAGGGAACTCTTTAGCAATTTTCTTAGTGTTGATATGAACCATTGGTTCCAAAATGGCTAAACACCAAAATTTATGTTTTTTGTTAAGGTATTTGAGTTTTTTAAGGAATAAGGGGTGAGCATCCCCTTTATGTTCCAACACAGCATATTGATAATGGGGAGGGGAGATCTGCTGGTGAGCTTCTTTGTTTCTTTCTCTCAAAAGATGGGTGTTTTCAGTATTCAATTCCAGCTGTTGATGAGTTGTCTGCCTTCTTTTAGGAGGATTTAGCCTGTAGCATCTCTCCCTAGTGTGACCAAACATTTTGCAATGTTGGCAGTAATAGGGCCTTTGCTCCATGACTACTTCCTGCCAAAAACCCTTCAAGGAGTCTCCAATACAAATCCTCTTTACTTCAGGTAGGGTAACATCCCTCTCCACAAAAATTATGGCATTTGCTGGCCTAGCTTTGTTGTAGGTTGCAGCATCCACCTTCAATGGTTTGCCTAAAGTGCAACCAATATTAAATAAAGCATTTAGTTTGAAGAGATGCCATGACAGTTTTGGTAGCTTGAACCAAATTGCCACTCTAGGGGGTTCCTGAGAAGGGTCATACTCAGAAGTCCATTTTAAAATTTTCATTTCAGCACCAACAATAATGATTGATTGTTTAGCAAATATTATTGCATAGTCTTCTTCCTTTGCTAGCTGGATAAGGAGGTGCCTGCCATCCAGTAATCCTAGCTTCCAGTCAGATATATTCAGAGATTCAAAGTATTTCCTCACAAATTCAATCTTTGGGTCTTTGGGTGACCCTGGGTGACCCAGGCTAAATTTTCCAATAAGTGTGAACTAAACTTCCAAGTTCAGTTCAGCAAGGTCTTGTTCTAAGAAAATGGCAGCTAGTTCCCCATCCTTTGAGCCCACAGGATGGATGCACGAGGCAGTACCCCCGCCAACAGAAGTGTTATAAAAGTCCTGAGGAAACACTAGAAGATTTGGATCCACCAAGGAGGAAGAAGGTTTTCCTACAACCCCAGCATTGGTTGCTTTTGTCCATTGCAGGTTTGTCTCCAAATCAATAGGAGTGTCCAAAATAAACCACCAGCAGCACCCCATAAGGGTGCTCAACAAGTAAAGGAGAGAAAATTTGGTTAAAAAAACTTCCAAGCTTGTTCAGCAGCAATGGAACAGTAACAACACAGGGAGAAAACAACTTCAGCAAAGCCAAGCAGCTTGAAATACCAAATCAACTTCTTGAAGCAAAAGCAACCTTCTTCCCACAGCTCCACAGCCTATATATATATATCAAAACATGTGATCAGTGTCAGAGAGTAGGTAGTATTTCAAAAAGAAATGAAATATCTCTAAATTTTAAATTGGAAATTGAAATTTTTGATGCATGAGGATTGGAATTTATGGGACCATTTATATCTTTATTCGGAAATATTTATATATTGATTGCAGTGGATTATGTTTCTTAATGAATTGAAGCAATCGCTTTACCTCGATGTGATGCTCGAAGTGTTTCAAAATTTTTTATTAAAAATATTTTTATAAGGTATGAAATGCCGAGAGTAATCATTACCGATGGAGGGTCTCATTTTAGAAATGCAATAATTGCATGATTGGTGGAAAAATATAATAAAATGCTTAAAATTGCAACTAATTATCATCCCCAGACTAGTGGTTTAGCAAAAGTATCTAATCTTGAAATTAAGAAAATTTTAGAAATGAGTGATAATCCTAATAAAATGGATTGGTCTACTAGATTAGATACTTCATTATGGGCATACAGGACGACCTATAAGACACCTATAGGAATGCTTCCATATATATATATATATTAGTTTTTAGGAAGACTTGTCACTTACCAATTGAATTCAAGCATACAGCTTATTGAGCAATAAAAGAATTCAATTTTAATTTGAAAGAAACTGTTGAGAAAAGATTTTTACAATTGAATGAGCTTGAGAAAATTAGGAACGACTCTTACAATAATACTAAGATTTATAAGGAAAAAAAATGAAAGAATGACATGATCGGATTACTATGACAGGAGCGGAAGATAATAAAAAGATAATTTGAACATGGATAGAAAGTTTTATTATATAATACAAGATTGATATTATTTTCGAGAAAATTGAAGTCTAGGTTGAAAGGGTTATTCAGAGTTATAAAAGTCTATCTCAATGAAGGAGTTAATATTAAAGACCCCAAGACTTCAAGAATATTTAAATTGAATGGGCACAAATTGAAACCATATTTTGATGGTCAAAGACCAGCTTTTAAAGAGATTGTAATGTTGGGTCGCCCAGAATAAGACTGGAAATGTCGAGCTAACGATATTAAACCAGTACCTTGTGGGAGGCAATCCATATTTTAATTTTAAAAATCCATAAAAAAATAACAAGAATAATAAAATTCATGGAAATGTTCTAAATTGCTTCCTAAGCAATCCATAATTTTCTAAAAAGAGATACTAAATTTTAAAGCTTAAAAGTAATTTTTAAAGGCTAAAATGGATTTTCACTAAAAATAATTCCAATAAATAAAAAAAAACTCAAGAAATATAAAATTTTCTCCTCTGAGTTCTCAAACCTCAGGAGGATTTATCAAAAATATAAAACTTAATTTTCTCCATTTAAATATTTTATATTTAATAAATACCACAAAATTTAAATAATTCTTAAAACTCAAATAAAATTCAAAAAATAATGAAATTTGGTCCTAAGGCTTCTTTGGTCTAGGTCTACCTCCAGTAAAAATTTTAAGGGATTAGAATTTACCTTGGACAAGTTAGAAATATTCTTTGAAAAATCCTATTTTTGCATGAAAATAATCATATAAATTAAATTAAATTTTCAAAAATCTCATTTTCTTCTCTGATGCCTTAATTAACCCATGAATGAGGTAGATTAAAATTTTTAAAGCCATTTGAATTGAATTTGACAAATTATGAAGTGTTAGAGCCTAGGGGTAAATGCGTAATTTTGGAAATTTAGCCTTAATTAACATTTAGGCTTAATTCAATGAGGGAAATGGGTAACCTCTGATCTTAATTTGGATATTTGAAATACAAGGGGTTAATTGGTAGAAACAAACGTTACTTTCTTAATTGAAAAGATAAGTTAATAAATTTTTAAAAATTATTAGAATTTGGAAGTTTATTAAAATAAAATGAACCCAGGACTTAAGGGTATGACTTTTGAAGTCAATAATTAATCAATTTAATACCCCTATTTTGATTTTTAAATAAGATTCAAATCATGAATTATGGCCACCTAAAACTTAATCTTTTTAAAACTAATTAAGACACTCACCTAGGTCTTAAGGGCTTAGTAGTGACTTAGGGTAAATCAAGTTTCATTTAAATAAGAATTAGAAAAGTATACATCATTGAAATTTAAAACATCTTTCAAACACTACAAGCCCAATTTGGAACAAAATTTGGCTAAGTGTTCCAATGACACTAACTTGCCTCTTTAAGGGGCTTCACCCACATAATCTTTGGATATAAGTTACAAATGATAATTACCTTACTCTTAGGGATTATTGATACATAAATGCTCACTGAGCACTAAGGGTATTTACAGGATGAATTATTAAGAAACATTTATGAATTATTAAGAAACATAATAAGTTTAAAAGAACTCAAGATTTTCCACAGGGTAGCGAGAGAGTAGCACAGACCTGCTTCTTTCTCTAGATCTGTTGGATATCTAGGAGATCTACTAAACTTAATATATTTTACTTGACAACATCATCCCTAATTAAAATTCTAATGACCCACCAAGATATGACCTAGGGTTC
>NW_018226138.1:24543-37180 GCF_001263595.1 Phalaenopsis equestris | reverse complement strand
TCAAAATTTTACTTTTACTTCCCTGTTTCATATAAAATGCCTTAACATGCCTTTTGAGTTTCAAGTGGTGGAACGAGAAGACTCGTCAGGTACGCTTTTACAGTTTTCAATGTCGTCTTTCTTGTACTTGCATACTATACTTTTATACCTGCAAACTTGCATGCTAAACAATGACGCCACCCTGCATGAAAACTAAAACTATCAACTAAAACTATCAGGATATAAACCAAAACAAAAACCAAAACTAAAATTAAAATCAACCAAGATAAAATTCACCTCCACAACATTCAAAATATAAAACAACTCAAAATAAAATACAAACACCACACAAAACTACAACTTCAACAAAATTAAGACATCTCTATCCGATGATCGGGAATTCCTCGGAGGAGTTAACCTACGGTTTCTAACGAGGCTTCCCACGGTCTAAATGAAATTATGGAACTCATTAAGTTGAGTTTAGTAAGTTCATTTGGACTAAATGAATCCAATAGAAAATAGTGTTGTCAGATGAGGGAACCGTAGGATCCTAATCAACTTTAACATGCCCCCATAAAATTTAAAGAACTTCAACAATAGGGCCACCTGATTTGACATTATAACTTAACACACTAGAAAACTCAAACTCGTCACAGCAAGAAGCTTGGAGCTAGCATGGTGGCCAGCACGGCCATCTTCAATAGCAAAACCTATCTTCCCCAGCTAAACAAATCTTCCTTCCTTAGATATAAACAACAAAGCCATAGGACTTTGAGGTTGCTTCCTTATGCAACATAAATCCTCACCTTATCTTTAAGCCATTGTACAGCCCTGATATACAATATGTGCCCTAACTCGTCTTAGGATTCCGAGGTTGTCATTTTTCATGACCTAAACTCTCACATCTTCCATGCTATTTGTGTGATAATTTCACACGAATGTAAGCCATAAATAATAAAATTGGCAGGATGAAGCACTTATAAATTTCTCCTCAAAACTGAAGCCAAACATTAGGATATTTTGGGAAGTCACCGAGGATTTCCACTGGATCCATGACATCGCCTAGTTCTTCCTCCTTTCAACTTTACAACAAAATATTCCAAATTTGAACCAATCCCCTTTCACACCTCTTTGTCCAATCTCATTGAAAAGTCCTACCCTTTGAAACTCCTTGAAGATAATATATCCTTATTTTTATCAAGAGTCTTCTTAGGTGACTTTGTTCATTTAAGATGTAATTAACTATAGGGGCTTGCCCTTATAGGAAGCATTTCCGAACCCAGCTTCATATAAACCCTATTTAATTTTTTATATTAAATAGGGGAACTTGTTAGCAAATAAAATGGTTTCGCAGACAAAATGGATGTCATATATTCCTTAGTTTATTTGATCGAGCCTCGTTCTAAAGTATTGTGTTTATCCTTTGGGATAGATATAGGATTTGAGGTACAGTGCTCTATCATTTAAACTATAAAAAATATGAGGTTAGTTTGATTTCATATTTTTCAAAACTAAATATATATGTAAATTAAAACATCCTTCCGAAGCGGGTGACTAGATTTCGATTACGGTAACCAACAACTTCTTATGGGCAACCCTAAACCAAAATTAGCTCTGACAGCTTTTGGCGACTCTGCTGGGGAGAGGCTTTTCTCTCAATACAAATCAAGAAGTTATATCTTCACACATTGGTAATATGTTCATGTTCCGTTTGGACCAAATTACCCTTCTTCTGTTGGCATACTTGACCCATTTTTTTCTTGGGAAAGTACAGCTAACTCCTTGGACTTCAGGATTGGCTGTTCAATCATATTTGAGTAGAGGGGTTCAGAAGGCCATTAAAGACTCTTTAAATTTTCATGTGGCGTTGGACCCACAATAGGCATTGTCTGCCACTATATGGGTCTCTCTAAATGGGTCCCGTACTGGGTCCTAAAATACTTCACATCTCCCTTCCAAATTTGATTTGCTATTCTGCAAATTAAACCAAATCGTGTTGTGTTGCACACACTTTGAAATTTTCTTACATTAATTAAATTTTACACCTCTTGATTTTTCTTAAACAAAATTTTAAAACACCCATAAATTAACACCCGCTCAGTCTATAGGTTAACCTCTACTTTCAGTGCTTGTACTAAAAATTATGAGATTTTTGATCATATTGCTAACCCTAAAACTTTTCATTTTAAAGCCTACTGCAATGGCCTACCTAACGCTGACATTTTCATGCAACCTACCAACAAACTACGAAGCCTGTAACGTCCCTCCTACCGTCAAATTTGTAGCCATATTTGAAGATCTCGAGGTCATCCTCGGGAAAGCCCCATTTGTGGTAATGAAGGTCGCCGCACCAGAAATACAGAGACCTTCAGCAGAATTCAGCCTGAACTGCCTTCAAGACTTCCCTGCCAGCAAAAAGTCTAAAACTACTACCATCACAACACCCGCCAAACTTTCTAGCCCCGCTGCTATTAAAGGGAAAGAAGTAATGATTATTGAGGATCTGACTGAGGGATTAACTGTCCCACCACCCGTGTTTGAAATCGGATCAAGTTCAAGAACTGTACCGCTGACCCGAACTCAAAAGAGGAACCACAACAGAAGAGTTCGGAGGGCCATGAAAGCCCAGGCTCCCAAGGAGACACCCGTTGAGAAGCAGCCTCATCAAGGTGAAGAAGTGTTACTGAAAATTTATCCACTCCTACGAGGAAGTAGATTCCATCCTCTGGAACCCGTTGAGGAGAATCGCCGCCGCATTACCACCACTTCATAAACATGATGTGGAGAGAAAGAAGTTCACTTCTATCACCCAAGTTACTGCAGTTTTCAAAAGGCTAACTACCAAAGAAGGATGTTAGGTTAGTGAGATACTCAAAAGAGTAGGAGATGCAATTTTCCCTCGCATGAAGAAGGACATTTTGAAGGATGTCAAGTCCGCCAGACAGTCTCAGAAGACAACTGGAGTGTCACCAACTCGTATCCCCATTTGGTTCAGTTTAGGGAACAGAGTTGATACCGCAGTAGTTATTATTGATTATACTGCCACGAGGACCGCATGCCATAAACCGATTAAGTCGAGACCAGGTCCAAAAATCTTACTCTTCACCTGTTATGGAGATATTCCTATCAGACCAAAGGTAAAGACAAGATGATCACCTAGCACTGTAGCCGGTCTACACCACGGGGAGCATACTTTCCCTCGACATACTGATGTTTCTATTAAGACACTCCATCTTGGGACATCATCTTCAAAAGAAAAAAAGGTATAGGTACCCAAGATCACTCCAACGTTATAGTCCGGTGAACCCACGGGACAAGGATAGGAAATCAAACCAGGGTCTGAAATATCTGACATCTTTGCAACAATAACCAGTAAGATGGAGGAGCAAATAGAGGATGTCCATCAGGGTCCTCCAGATCTTAAAGAGATCAAGGAATCAATAATTGAAGAGAAAGTTGAGAAACTTGGGATTGAGATTTTCAAGTTAGCTCAAGAACACAGAGTTTCCATTGATAGCGACGATGAAAATTTTGATTAAAATGATTACTTGGAGGAAGATTTCATGGATATCCAGGTAATTGAAACCAGAACTACAACATCTGCGTGCGAGGCTCAACCTCACACTGAAGAGAACATCATAGATGAACTGCGTAGGGTTATTAGGGTTGTCCTTCTATGGGATTAGCAAGTTAGTCTACTGGAGAAAAGAATAGAACAAATGACCACAGGCATGACCGCTATGGCCACTATTCAGGGGAAATCACAATTGTCATAATTGGCTTCTCCAGAGATCATTCAGCCAGAAATCATACACATCACAGATGAAATAAGAGAGGTTGCTTCAACAACCAGAGACGAGCAACATAGAAAGGATTCTCCATCAGGTGCTATACGAGAAAAGGAACTGAAGAAAATGGTTGAACAAGTGCAGGACGCTTTAACCCAATCTAAGAATGGTGCATTGATTCTAAAAGGTAGATCGTACCCGGAGGAATTCGATGCCGTGCCTTTCCCCAAGGGTTTTGTGGCCCTAAACTTTAAGATATTTGATGGGACTGGAAAACCCAGACAGCATATAACACTTTTCCAAGCCAGCTGTGGCAGCACAAGGAATAGTGAAGCTCTACTCTTCCAGCAGTTCGTTAGCAGCATGTCAGGAATTGCTTTCGACTGGTACACTGACTTGCACAACGGATCAGTTAAAACCTTTTCTGAGTTGGAGCAGCTATTTGTGAAAATATTTGCCAGGGCACAATGCCATGTGTCTTTTGGAGAGCTCATGATGGAAAAATAAAAGCGCAGCGTAACTTTAGTGGACTATATTTTGAGGTGGAGAAACCTTAGCATGAAATGTGAACCTCAACTATAGGAACATCATGTGATTGAAATTCTACTCAAGAGCTTTCATGTGCCAGTAGCTTTCATACTTAAGCTCCTCACCATCAAATCCATTGAGAAGCTACTCAGTAAAGCCAGTAGTCTTCAAGAAGAAACCAAGCATATGGAGCCACACAAAACGACTAAGGTGACCAGAGTGTTCAAAAGGAAATGAGGAGTAGTAGCGACCATCGACAAAGGAAAGCAGCAGAAAAAAATATATGCAGAAGATCCTCGCTAATCTTCGTCACAGTACGCTCAGAAACAGAGAAGTAAGTACAATCAGCGACCGCCTCAAGAAGGATCACCACAAATAGGGGATAAGAAAATGTCCCTATTAGAGCGACGTAAAATGGTGTATTCTTTCAAAAATGAAGCTATACCTAAATTATTTATAATTATAATGAAGAAGCCAGAGTTTGAACTACTAGATCCAAAGAAGCCCAATGAGGTGGAACAAAAGAATGAACCAAATTATTGCCCAAACCATCGATTGCTTGGGCACACTATAGAAAAATGCTTCATCTTTAAAGACTGGCTTGAGAGGAACCTTAAAGAAAAGAACATAACAATCCTAAAAGAATATTTAAAAAACGTGAAAAAGGTTTCATAAAAATGATTTCGGTCGAGCCAATCTCCCCAATTGATCTGTATACTGGAACAAATGGATGGAGTACAACTTGGGTTGAACTCAAGAGGGTCCTCAATCAAATACAGGATCCATCAAAATAATCTTCTACATATACCATAGATGAAGAATGGAATGAGGTCTAGAGCAGATCATCCAAGAAAATACTAAACAAGATCTTGTCTGCTTTAAAACAAGCCTCCATTCAGAGTCCGCAACATAACAAGCCCGAGATGAAGGTTTCATTAGGAGAGTCGTCATCGTCAATCACAAAGAAGAAGAAGAGAAGCGTCACTACAAAGATTGATAGCACGACGGGTGGGATAGGGACTGCCTCTACTAGATTAGTTGTCTCGGATTCGGGAAAGAAAATCCTCAAACCCTTGACTTTGTATGATTATCTTTTTGTCCCTTTGGGGTCTTATGAACATAATAATTGGGATTTCGTATATGTTATAACTATTTCTGGTGATAATATAACTAATTATGACCAATATAACTTCGATCTCAATCCCTAAAATGATCCTCAAATCATACTTGACTCTCATGAACTCGTTGTCAAGTCTAAAGAAGACATCAATGACACCGCTTATGATAGCACTGATAACAAGGAGCCAATTCTCCAGCATCACGGTACACCACTTAACATCAACTTAGATCTTTCTGACAAAGAGGAAGAGGCATCGGAAGATTCAACAATGATATCTAAAAAAAAGAAATCACAGAAGTTAACTTGAGGAGTGGAAAAGTGTTACCACCAAGAACAGCTCCAGCAAATAAAGGAAAGTAGATAATGACTCGAGAGCAGATACCCTCACCTCCACCAGTGGAAGAACCACATGATCAAGAAAAAATCAAAAGATTATACAAAGTGGACTACAATGTTCTAGCTCATCTTAGGATGTTGTCGGCTGATGAAGAAGCTAGAATTCAAACTACCAGATCCAAAAAAGGCCGAAGAGTTGGATAAGAAGAATGAATTGATCCTGTCAAAGGAGATGAGAGAGTCTCTAGTTACAGCTTTGCTTTACTCAAATTTTCTTAGCTCAGTTAGCCAACACATCCTCAGATGAAGGTTGTTTTTTGAAAGAATAGCCTTAAAAATGAGGCTTGGGCATCCTTCACAGATGAAGACTTGTTGCTTGGTACCGCCGACCAAAATCATCCACTCTACATCTCCGTTAACATCGGCAGATTTGTGTTGTCCAGAGTTTTAGTAGATCATGAAGCTTCTCTTAACTTGATGAGCCTGAGTAGATCATCCAAGAAGATATTAAACAAGATCCAGTTTGCATCAAAACAAGCCTCCATTCAGAGTCCGCAACATACCAAGCCCGAGATGAAGGTTTCGTCAAGAGATCCGTCCTTGTCAAGGACAAAGAAAAAGAAGAAAAGCGTCACTACAAAAATTTATAGCACAGAGGGTATGATAGGGGTTGCCTCTACTAGATTGGTTGTCTCGGATTCAGGGAAGAATATCCTCAAACCCCTGACTTTGTATGATTATCTTTTAGTCCCTCTGGGGTCTTACGAATATAATGATTGTGATTTTGGCTACATTTTAACTATTTCTGGTGATAACGTAACTAATTATGACTTATCTAGCTTTGATCTCAATCCCCAAAACAATCCTCAAATCATACTCAAGTCCAATGAACTCGTTGTCAAGTCTAAAGAAGACATCAATGACATCGCTTACGACAACACCGATAACGAGGAGTCAATTCTTGAGCATCACGGTACACCACTTACCATCAACTTAGATCTTTTTGAAGAAGAGGAAGAGACGCCGAAAGATTCAACAATGATATTTCAAGAAGAGGAAATCACTGAAGTTAACTTAAGGAGTGAAAAAGTGTTACCACCAAGAACAGCTCCAACAGATAAAGGAAAACAGATAATGTCTCGAGAAAAGAAACCCCCACCTCCACCAGTGGACAAGACAAAAGTAGATGATCATACAAAGTGGATTACAACGTGCTAGCTCATCTTAGGAAGTTGCCGACCAAATTAAGCATCTACAATGCTTTAATCCTGTCAAAGGAGATGAGAGATTCTCTGGTTATAGCTTTGCTTGACCGAGAAATTTGTTTAGCTCAGTTGGCCAGCACATCTTCAGATGAAGTTTGCTCATTGAAAGAACAGTCAGGGGTAACATTCTCTGACAAAGAATTGCTTCTAGGTACCGCGAACCACAATCGTCCACTCTACATCTCCATCAACATCGGCAGATTTGTGTTGTCCAGAGTATTAGTAGATCCAGGAGCATCTCTTAACTTGATGAGCCTACGAACATTAGCCTATTTGTATATTGAAGCTCAAGAGCTTACGATCGATAAATTGATGTTAAAAGGATTCAACCAAAAGGGAGAAAGAGTGCTTGGATCAATTAGTACATTACTTATGAAGATTGGAGAACTCGTGACAACCGTTAAATTTCATATCATCGATGCCGAGACCTCTTTTAACACTCTACTGGTTGACCATGGATTCATGAACACAATATGGTTCCATCATCTCTACACCAGTGCATCAAATATTGCAAAGATGGTCAAGAAATTTGCATCAAAGGAGACCTACAACCATTTTTAGTGCATGAAGTGGGTATCCATGAAGATGCTACCTACTACGCGCTTCCAAAGAGGATTGTCTTCTCTCGTGAAGTTATCACAAACAAAGATGAAGATTCAGAAGAATTACAAAGAGGAAGCCATTCAACTCCACTTCAGTGATCTTCCACCACTCCCTTACAATGAGTTGGTGGAGATTCTTTTAGTTCGCGCACCCGAGGTCGAGGCCGGGGACGTGGACAAGGAAGGATCAATTTAATTGTTAAACGGACTAAGACAACCATCAATTTTGGTGATGAAGACAGTTCTAAAGACGAGATAATGATGACTAAACGGAAGAAACCTTAGTACGAGATATCCCTAGAAGATACAGAGAAAAATGAATATGAAATAATGTATGATTGAATAAACTACTATGTGAATGCTATGACCCTTACTCTGATTCTCCCTCAAAAAATTAAGACTTTAGAGGTCAAGAAAGTCCGTAGTGTTGGTTTAAAGTAGATCAAATTATATTGTGCTTCTACCTCTACTGAGCTTGAAAAACATGTAAATTTGGATGATGATCCAAATTAATTAATGGAATTGCCTTTTGGTTAATTCTTTCCTTGTGTTTATAAATTAATTCAATAGGGACACTTACCAAAACAAATCCCAAAAGATAAATTTCAACTTTTTGAAAAATTATGGAATGGTAATAGTCGAACTCTAAATTCAAAAGAGGGTCTTAGATTTGGTACAGTCGAACCAGTCAATGATTCTGAATTTTGCATGGTTGTTACTGGTGAGTCAGAGGAGGATTGACTCAATATAAAGGATGACTCTAATAATCCACCAATAAAAAATGCTCCAACAAAATTTAATGAAGAAATTAAATCTACGGTTGATGAATTGAAGGAGATTAACCTCGGGAATGGAGAGCAACCCTGATCTACATTTACAAGTTGTCTACTCAATGATGAAGAATCTACAGAATTGATCAAAATATTAATAGAATTCAAAGATTATTTGACATGGAGCTATAATGAAATGTCAGGACTGTCAGCAGAGGTTGCAGTCCATAAACTCGGGGTGGACAAGAATGTAACCCCAGTAAAACAAGCCCTCAGTAGAATGCACCTTGAAATAGAAAAATAGAAAACCGAGCCGTCGCCGAGGTGAAGAAATTAATAGATGCCAACTTTGTAAAAGGCAAAAAAAACCCCACGTGGTTAGCTAACATTGTACCTATTAAGAAGAAAAATGGACAGATCTGTGTTAGTGTCGACTTCAGAGATTTGAACATAGCATATCCAAAAGACAAGTTTCTGCTACCAATACCAGATATGATGATGGATATCGCTTCAACACATGAAATTTTCTCCTTCATGGATGGATCATCGAGATACAATCAAATCAAGATGGCTCCCTAGTTTGCAGCACTTACAGCTTCGGAGCACCGATCAGAATTTTCTACTACACAGTGATGTCGTTTGGCTTAAAGAACGCCGGAGCAACATACCAACGCGCAATGATGAAGATTTTTGACAACCTCATACCTAACCAAGTAGAATGCTACGTGGATGATTTGGTCATCAAAAGTAAATAAAAAATAAACCATTTGTACAATTTGAGGATCGTGTTCGAACGGTTACGATGATATGACCTTGAAATGAATCCCTTAAAGTACGCATTCGGCGTTACTTTTGGGAAATTTTTGGGATTCATTGTCCGTCATTGGGGAATCTAGATTGACCGGGATAAAATCAATGCTATCTTGAAAATGCCTCCTCCTAAAACCTTGAAACAACTACGTTCCTTTCAGGGAAAGTTGGCATATCTGAGACACTTTATTTCTAATCTCTCAAGTAGGTGTCAGCCTTTCTCGGCATTAATTAAAAAGGACACCAAGTTTATTTGGGAAGAAAAATGCCAGCACGCTTTCGAGGATGTTAAATAATATTTAATGACACCTCATGCCTTGGCAGCTCCTATTCCAGGGAAACCATTAAAACTTTATACCACGACTTTAGATGACTCTCTTGGAGCCCTCTTAGCCCAAGTTAATGACGAGGGTAAAGAAAATGCACACTACTTCTTGAGTCATCGCCTAATACCAACGGAGATAACGTATTCACTTATTGAGAAGCATTGTCTGGCATTGATTTCACCGGCCAAAAGCTTAGACATTACATGCTTTCTCATAAGATTACCCTAACCTCAAAAATTAATCCGTTGCAATATCTGATGACTTGACCAACACTCTCTGGACGTTTAGCAAGATGGTCAATTATTTTATTGCAATTTAATATAACCTTTATTCCCCTCCGTGCTATCAAGGGACAGATACTAGAAAACTTTCTCACTCCACAACCACTGCCAGCTGGGTCCTCTCTCATCGACGAGTTACCAGACGAGAAAATATTACAAATGGAATTCTCCAGTGTGCAACGCTGGGATATGTACTTTGATGGCTCTTTGTCAGCCAGAAAAGACAAAGGATCAGGGACAGTTATGCCAGATAAAGTATGGATTCGTTTGATCTTTATCACGCAAGATAAGGGTATGTTGAGGTTCTCATACCACCTGACAGAGACGTTCACTAAAAATGAAGCAGAATATGAATCTTTAATCACCAGATTGGGAATGGCAATCTCAATAGATATAATGAACATTGCCATCTATGGTGATTACCAACTTGTCATCCAGCAAGTCACCAGCAATATAGGATTCTAAAACCAAGATTAGCAGAATACCATTAGTACACAATGAAGCTCCTGGAGTAGATCCCCGATGTGACTTTCTACCGGATTCCTAGGGAGATAATGCCCATGTCGACGCTCTAGAAAAAATTGCTAAGGAAATGGCATGTCCCTGGAGGATTCCATTGAAATCACAATGCAAGGAAAACAAGACTTGTCTCAGATCGACCTCAAAACTCTACACAAGCTCGAAAATGAAGAAACGATAAATACAATTACAGTTATCAATGAAGATTGGCACAAGCCAATTATAGAATATTTGCATACTGGAAAGTTGTCAGAAGACAAGTCTGAGACAAGTCTGAAGCACATCATATAGAAGCACATCATATAACAAGAAGGGCTATGTCTTACGCCCTGATGGGAAACGTTCTATATAGAAGATCATTTGACCAAGTGTGGCTACGGATATTATCAAAGAAGTACATGCTAGATTGTGTGGTGCTCATCAGTCAGGGCCGAAAATTAAAATGAAGATCAAAAGTCGGTAGATGGATCACTTTCACTCCTGCACGGATCACTGAATTATACATGATCGAGAACATTCCTGTCTGCCACTATTCTAACTTCATCCTGACAAGAAACCAGATGAATAAAATTTACCAATATTTAACGGACGAAACTGACGACTGGGAAACGAGAGAGAATGGGTAAGTTAGTTTTTTTACGACACTCCTAAATCCCGTTTCGAAACACTGACACTTTTTCATTTCTACGAAACTGTTACCGACAATGAAGATCTGTAAAGTTTCTAAAGAAAGTGCTATTTTTAAATTACTGCATCCAAAGCGGACTGCCAATCAATATTGGATCAATAATTGTGAAGTTAGTTTTGGGCCTGATCGTTCATGGATCAACATGGGCTTGGACACCCTTCCACACTTTTCTCACTTTGCTATCAGTTCCAAGTGTCCTACAAAAATTTGGAAAAGGTACTTCTACCTTGGAAGCCTTTGAACCCAATTGAGAGATTCCCAGCTTTTGAAGATGAAAATGACATAGCCATTATAGTGGATCAATCATCTCAGAATTCACTGCCAGTTCAACCCTTAATTCGTGATAAAACTCTGGTGATCTTGCGCCGAATCAAGAAATTTGAGAAGGAGGTACAAAATGTCATGAATGCAATTAATAATATCTCCAATTTCTTCGATTATCTGGACTGAAGGATGAATGAACATTTTGATCACTCTTGACATTTAGAAGATAGTTTGATACGACTGATGAAGAGGATGAAATTGATAGAGGAGGATTCTACAGAAGAATTTCCATTCCGACCCTTCTACAACCTCTTCGTTCAAGTGCAATCAAAGGGTGATCTCAGAGGAGAATCTTGTACTGAATCTGAAGAATAGTAGATTTATAATACTACCCGTCTATCTATGTATTTTGATTTGAACTTTGTATTTGCTTTGCTTAAGAATTATGCTTTAAGATCTCTTTATAGTTGAGACTAAGCAAAGGATGTTTTGTTTTCAACGTTTTGAGTGTTGTGGCTTGGATTGCGATGTTGAATTAATGTGTTGAGGTTGAGAGAATACCAAACTTAGGTGTGTGATGTAACGTATATTGTACCCCTTGGAATTTATTTAAAAAAGTGATGTTTTGTGTTGTGAAAGTTTAATTGTGATAAGTACAACATTTAGCCACTTAAAATTATGTCTATAATGATTGAAAGGATTTCGTTAAAGCTTGAAATTGATTAAAATCGTAAAATTCTAAAAATTGAACTAAAATCAATAGAGCCCGCCGACGACGCCCTCCACGTCGTCGATGACAGATTTTTTCTGAGACTTAGGTTCAAAATTCAATAGAGCGCTCTGACGGCACCATCGATCCCACCGACGATGAGATCATGAAAAAACACCTTTAACCGCAATTTTAACCAGTCAACCACCACTATTCATCATCCCCTTTCTCCTAAAAATGTAATTTTTGACCTAGGGCTTGAGAGATCTTGGATTGAGAGGTGAGTTCAAGGCATTTTGACACCGGATTTGATCATCTCTAGGTAAGAGCTTCACTCCAAACTAAAAGTATTTAATTTACACCATGATTTTCTTCCGCATTGAGGAGATCCAAAAATTTTGAGAATGTGAAGAAAATATTGGGAAGAAACTCATGGATCTTAGTGTTGAACTCTTAGAATTACTATTGGAAGCCATTATTTGAAAATTTGAAGTATATTTTGAAATTTTTCTACAATTTGATTAGATTGAAATGGCTCCATGAAAAAAGAGACGAATTGAGTTTGACGAGTCTCGCGTCAATGCAGCAATGGCTCAAACAAGATTTACTTCAGTCTTTAAAGGAAAGAAGTGTATAAAGAAGTGTATACAAT
>NW_018226138.1:22820-24496 GCF_001263595.1 Phalaenopsis equestris | reverse complement strand
GTTATTGCCGAGCGGAGGTGGGGAGTTATTGCCGAGCGGAGGTGGGGAAACTTTTGTTAGCTGATGCAAATGTTGTGAAGCAATGTTGTGAAGCAGTTCTACGCCAATGTAATCTATTCTGAAGATGGAATTGTTCAATTAAGGGGATTTCCTGTTGTTTCCTGTTGAATTTACTGCAACACCTTTTACGAAGTCCCAAACTCTTATAGCTACCACTATGAATCCTTTAGTACAATGGAAGGCCACTATGAATAAGGCCCCACAATGGAAGGCCCCATGAATGATGTGATCAACTTTCTCACTAATGGGAAAGGAACGTGGAAGATTAAAGAACGAGAATGGCTAAAGTTTTCTGCTTCCATACTGAATGCCACCTCTAAGGCGTGGCACTATTTTATTTCCTCTACTCTGTTACCGACTTATCACCATAGTGAGGTAACTAGAGATAGAGCTATTCTGAATTTCTGAATTCAAAATAATAGAACTATAAATGTGGGGAGAATTATTTTTAAGAATATATTGACTATGACAAGTAGTGAGACAAGTGGAGGGCTAGGACATCCTGGCCTTAGTTATGCACTTTACCAACTTTCTGGAGTAGAAACTGAAGATGAAGAATGGGTTTAACCTATGAAACCCATTAGTAAAGCCAATTTAAAAACTTATGAATCCCATGAGAAATGGAGAACTAGAAGTAGTGTTGAAGAACCTTCTACTAGCATAGAATTAATAAATGAAAGGATTAGAGGTTTAGAACGTTGACATCATTACGATAGTGAGTACCTTCAGAGGCATTCAAAGCATTCAAATTTTGAGATATGAGATAGCTTATTAAGAAGCTCAGGCCCGACACTACAGAGGTGAGCCTGATGTTAATTTTCTTTAGTGCCCCCGATATACTCAGTATCAGCCCATTCCAACTGCTGATCAAGGAGATGAAAACATAGTTTCGGATTTTGATATTTGAATGTAATTGATGTACTTGTATTTGTACTTTTATTTTTATGATCTTTTGTAATAAAAATTTAAATGGATGTTTGTGTGTATGTGTATTTAGACTTTCATTTTTATTATTATGTTTTACTTGGATAATTTTAATTATTGTTATAAAGTTAGTGTGGTAGTTAAATTTGAATGTTTAGTATAATAGATGTTAAGTAGTATTTTGTAATATAATGTGATTTTTGTTTTGCATTTTAATTTTAATTGTTTTGGTTTTTGGTTGTGTTAGGAAATCATATGCTTGTTTAATGTTTTAGTTTTATACTTATGTCAAAATTTTATTACCCAGAAACTTCTCTAATGATTTATATCTGTAGAAAGCTCCTAATATTACAAACCAGGTGAAGTAGAAATTTTGAGAAGGCCTGCAAATTTCGGAATGATGAAAATGCCTACAATGCTGAGGTATGATTTATATTTATAGTTTTTCTTTCCACCTGTATTATTTCATATTTACAAATTTAAGTTTGGGGGAGGGAAGAAAATGATTAACTATTAGATGTCCTCTATTTAATTATTTTGAAAAATTATTTATATGATTTTATGTAGTGAATTTAATTCAGGTAACTATATTTTGTAGCTATTTAAATATTATAGTAGATTTAAAGAAATATTTTTGTAATGAAAATTAATTTTGTAACTTAAGATGTTTAGTATAAGAGAATAAGATTATA
>NW_018226138.1:720-22777 GCF_001263595.1 Phalaenopsis equestris | reverse complement strand
AGAAAAGATTGGGGCTCAATGATGTAAGAACTATGAAATATTTATAAGGTAAAGGAATGTTTTGAGTTTCAAATTTAGCGAAAGAAAAGTGAAGTTCAAAATCATTAAAGGCTATCCAGATATAGTAATCCTCATTTGAAAAAGGAAAAAAGAAAGGATTGAAAATATTCCCTGAAAAGAAAAGAAAAATATATAGGATTGAAAGCAGTCCAATTACCTTTTTAAGCATGGATTAGGAATTTTAAGATATAAAGATTAAAATTTAAAGCTTGAGGATATGCTTAATCAAAAATTGGTTTCATTGGACCTACCTAAAGGGAAAACATAAATACATTCTTGAACTTATATTTATGAAATAGATCTTTTACTAGTAGTGTTCTTATGAAATTCCTATCCTTCTGATATTCTAAGTGACTTAATATTGCAACATGTAGTTATTCTTGAAATGAATAGAAAACTACAACTCTTAAACTTGATGACTAGATAATCTTGTGGCTAAAGAGTTAAATCAAACTTGGAATTTTTCTCAAAATCTTATTATGATATTTATTTAAATCAAACTTATAGTATTTCTGAATTAAAAATTTACTACAATAGGTCATAACTTTTACATAGTGCTAAAATCACTTGAGGACAAGTAATAGTTAAGTTTGGGGGATTTTGACCACAGGAAAATATGTTGAGATTTTCATACCTATTTTATACAATTTTTTATTATTTTGCACTTTAAAGAAAAGTAGTTTTGATGTTTTTTTGTAGGAATGATGAATTAGGGTCATTGGAGCAAAAAGATACAAAAATGAGAGAATTCGGAGCGAAAAGGACCAAAATGTGAAGAATTAAACTAGGGCGCCGACGGAGCCATCGTTGACCTGGGCCGCCGCCGCCCCCATCGACCCCACCGACGGTGAGATTTTCCCGAGACTCCATAACTAATTCATTACAAAGGTCCGCCAACAGCGCGCTCGAGGCCGCCGACGGCGAGCTCGGCAGTTATGACCAATCAGGCTTTGGATAAGGACAAATTTTAAAGGGATGCTTAGGCAGCTCCTGGGAAAGCTCATCCATAACTTTAAAAGAAGATTTTGCCCGAAAATTGAGAAGACTTGAGAGTTCTTAGAGGTTAGAAATATTCTATTAGTGTTTGCTAGAGTGTAACCTCACCTGGAGCTGGGAGGGATGGGAGGTGACGGAGAGGAAAGGGGGGTTCGATGGAGATGAAGAGAGAAGCGGAAGGTATGCTGCCGGAAGAGCTGGGTGATGCGGTGAGAGGACGATCTGAAGACAGAGTTGAGTTTTGCCGGAGGAAGCTTCACCGAAGAGCTCGGTGACGAAGCCGAAGGAGATGCTGAAGTGGAATCGCATGTCCGCCCTACGCCTCTGCAGTATAGGGGAATCGCATCTCCGCTAGAGCCGGCTTTGATGGGACGGCTTGGGAGAAAAATCGAGGGGCTGGAGAGAAATTGATCTCCTCTAACCTGGATGGCTTCGATCTCGCGAGAGAAGGGTGAGAGATCGGAGAGGAAAAGCGAAGCGCACGGCGGGGACGAGATTGATTGAGGGGCTGGAGGTAATACACTCTAACGTAACGCGGAAAGTAGGGGTCGAAGGGCGTTCGCAAATAATGAAGGAACGACGTGAAATGACGTTCAAAGATATGAAATCACTAAGAGATACGTGCGAAACAAACATAAGGGAGGGATTTCCAAAACGCCCACCGCACCCATAAGCTGCCCCAAACGAGGTCTTAATCATGTATTTGCATGTATTATAGAGATGGATGAACGAATAGAAGACAATAAAGAAGCGCTGTTCGATTTCGATAGTTTGCCAGATTATAACAGACAATATCATTCAATTATTCATGCACTTGTTACTACCACAATGAGTAGTATATACTTATTATTAGCCGAGACGAGAAGTTAAAGAAAAAATTATAATCTTGACAGAGATATCCAATGTCAAATATATCTCTTTAGATTATATCTTGGTTCTGATTATGATTGTCTACATATTGCGGGAATGAGAAAAGAACATTTTTTCAAGTTGTGCAATCTACTGTGAACAAGAAGACAACTTATCAATATAATTTATGTGCGCATAGAATAACAAGTTGTTATGTTTACATACACTTGGTCACAGTGTTCGTAATCGAGCATACAATTCAACTTTAAAAAATCAGAAGAAAGTATTAGTTAGTACTTCAACAAATGTCTTATATGTGATGGAGAAATGTGAGATAAAATGATTAAATTCCTATTCCTCCAAACTCTGTATAAAATACAAGCACATTTTAGATTTATGTTACCTTTTAAGGTATATTCACAAAAAACACTTCATGTTATATATATATATATATATATTTGTTTTTCTATCAAGGAGAAACTAGTGTCTCCCTACATGTTGAAGAAAAGGAAGATTACAAGGTTAAGAGTAACAAGATGGCATGTTGAATCAATAAAGGAATCATCAGTCCATTCAAAAGAAAAAGACAATATAAAATAAAGGAAGCATAAGGTTCCAAACAACATAAGGGAAAACCCAAAAAGGGAAGAGGCAAGGTGCAAACAAAACAAAACAACCACCAAGATCAGAATCAACTATAAAGTGTGACCACAAAAAAATTCATCTTCAAAATGTGTGAAATTGAGGTATGCATAAATTATCTCCATGCAGTAGATAAGCTAAATCTGGGGAAGGAGAATTTGCCACAATAATTTGTTTAGAACATCTACCAGCAGTGGACCAAAGGTGAGCAGGTCCATTGCCTTTCCTGTTGATATACTGAAATTTAACGGGGTAGCTGCCAAAGTCCCTTTGAATTTTCCTTATCCATCTTCCAATGTGCTAAGGGGGGTCTTCATAGTGCTGCAAAAATTTGGTGCAAACATTGGAGTCAGTTTCAATTGGTGCAAACATTGGAGTCAGATTTGGTGCAAACATTGGAGTCAGTTTCAATGATTAAAAGTCCAATATTACATTGGACACAATTTTAAGAGCCCAGTAACTAGCTATCATTTCAATTTTTGTAGCATCTAAAGCCCAAGTTCGTGAGGAGAAATGGAGAACATGTTGACCAAGGGAGTTTTTGAAAACCCCACCACAACTAGCAGATCCTTTTAGAAAACTTCCATCAGTATTAGCTTTCAACCAGCCATCAGGAGGAGGAGCCCATTCAATCAAAGAGAAACGAAAATTATACTGATTATCAGCTTGAGGATCCCAATTCCTGAAGATATTAGGGAACCTTTGATATTTGATGATTTTCTTAAGGTAAGATGTGCAATGTGTAGCCACAGCTTTAGCAAGTGGGGTTGAACCTTCATATTTAACACTATTTCTGCACATCCATACAAAACAAGCCACTATTCAAGGAGTTGATCTGTTTCCACTCTTCCCAGCAGTTGAAGAAGTTGATTCAGCTGAGATTCATTGTATCTATTTTGAACTTGAGCAATAAATCAGTCCAAGCATTTTTAGAGAAGTTACAATTAAAGAAGAGGTGATCCAAGGTCTCCTCCTCCACAAGGCACAGAAGATAGACAGATGGTCCCCTCAGTCCTTTCATTTTCAAGGACATAGAAGTGGTAAGGTGTTTCCCCCAAATTTCAGTGCCCAAGTGAACAGAAGGCCAATGAAAGAGGGTTTGTTAGAAAAAGGAAGTGACTTTTTGAGAGTTGGCTTTTTTAATAACAATCTTATCTCTTTGGTCAGGATAAATAGGTGTTTGTTGGACTAAGTACAGCTGCTCACTGTTGAGAATATTAGAGAGAAGGGTATAATTCTACTAATTACCATTCCAGTAATCCTTAACCATATCTTGAGTATTTGGGATAGAGATAGTTCCTTTGATTTTTTCACCATTCCAAGTCCACCTATCCATCCAAAAATTAATTTGACCTTCCCCAAGCTCCCAGAAGAAAGTCTCCTCAAAGTCTCCTCCTCCTCAGCTTGCTCTCTAACCTCTAACAGCTTACCCCAAAGTCTAGAGTCACCCAGCTTTCTGTTAACCAGGCCAAGGTGAGCAGATCTGCAGTATTTCCATTTTATAAACATAGCCCAAAGTCTGTCTTGGGCTCTAATTTTAATCCAAAGTTTGCATAAGTTAATGAAGCTCATATGCTGAAAATCTTTAAAACCCAAACCTCCAACACAATAAGGTTTGCAAAGCTTTTGCCAAGGAAGCCAATGAACTTGTTTCTTCTGACCAGCCCATAAAAAATTGTTGAACATTCTCCCCAACAGCATCTAAGTACCTTTCTTCGTTGAAAACATTTGTAGGACATAAGAGGGGTGGGAAGTGAGAATACTTTTAAGTAGAATGATCCTCCCACCATTAGACAAGAAAGAATTTGTCCAGCATTGCAGTTGGTTCTTAATCTTATCAATGACTCCATTAAATTGGATTTGTTTGTATCTGCCCTTGATTAAGAAAACAACCAGGTATTTGATAGGCAAAGAAGACAGGTGGAAACTTGTATAACTAGATATCCAGTGTTTTATCTGTTGAGATATGTTAGAGCTATGATAAAATTGGCATTTGGGAAGATTTAACTCCATACCTGAGGTGAATTGAAAATGATTGAGGGCCTTGTACAACAATTTGGTAGCATTCTTAGTGGCATTAGAGAAAATAATCACATCATCAACATAGGCTAGATGACTGATACAGACATTAGATTTGTGTTGATAAGCCAGATGGGGGGAGCTAGAGAATACTTGATTCAGCAATCTTGAGAAATAATCCATAGCCAAAATAAAAATTGTACGGGACAGGGGGTCCCCTTGTTTGAACCCTCTGGAAGAAGAAAACAAGCCATGACAAACCATTGATAAGTACAAAATGATTGTTACAGAGAAGTCATCTTTTGATCAGCATAATGAATCCTTCAACAAAGCCCCTAGCAGTAAGGGTTTCAAGGATGAAATTCCAGTTGATAGTGTCATAAGCCTTCTTAATGTCTAATTTATAGATAACATTACCCCCTCTACATTTATTGTCCAAGTCAAGCAACATCTCTTGGGCCAGCAAAATGTTATCAGAAATAGATCTCCCTTTGATAAAGGCAGTTTGGTTAGCACAAACAAGTTGCAGTTTGGTTAGCACAAACAAGTTGTTGAAGATGAGGTTCAATCATGAAGACCAGAATTTTACTTATGACATTGGAAGTAACATTAGTTAAACTAAAGGGCCTAAAATCTCCCCAAATATTTCTAACCTTGTTTTTAGGAATCATAGTGATATTTGAAGAGGTGAAGTATCTGGGTGGATTGATACCTCTAAAAAATTCTTGAATGGCAGAAATCACTTCATTCTTAACCATAGTCCAGCAGCTTTTGTAGAACTTTGCAGTGTAACCATCAGGGCCAGCAGTTTTATCATCATCTATAGAATGAAGAGAAGATCTAATCTCATCTTCAGAGGGTATTTGATCAAAGGTCAGCCTACTGACATAGTCAGTCCCCTCAGCAAATAAACCCTCATCCCCTCAGCAAATAAATTGGCATCAACACAAGTTCTAGTAGTGGGATGGGAGTTAAAGAGTTGTTGAAAAAAATTGACAGCATCAAGGGCAATGTCATCAGCCTTAGTTAACTTAATACCCTCAAATTTCTCAATCTCCAATATCATATTATATTTTCTCCTGAAATTTATGCTGGCCTGAAAGAAGCTAGAGTTTCTGTCCCCCTTAGTGAACTTGGTCATAGCAGCTTTTTGCTTCAAGAATGCTTCATGATAGGTGATATGAGCTAGGAATGCTTCATGATAGGTGATATGAGCAAGTAGTTCCTCATTAGCTTTTTGAAGCTCTCTCTCAATTTTTAAGCCCATTTGGAAGTCTTCTTCAGTGCAAAGCACCTGCTTTTGAGCAGTTTTCAAGTTCTCATTAACATCACCAAAAGTATTCTAATTCCAATTCTTTAAGTGGATGGCCACCTCCGTCCTTAATTTCCATAGGTTATCCAAGGACCACCATCATCATTAATGGTCCAAGCATTATTAATTTCATTGATGAAATTAGGATGAAGAGTCCACATGTTTTGGAATTTAAATGGTGAACCCCCAAGTTTAACAACATTGTGAATAGCACACAAGATGGGTATATTGTCAGACCCAGACGTGGCTAGGTGAGTGATGATAGTATAAGGGATGGTTTGAAGCCATAAAGAGTTCCCCAGCATTCTATCAAGCCTTTCCCAAAGAACCCCTCTTCTCCAAGTGAATTTAGGACCTTGAAAACCCAGATCAAATAACTAAGCATCAATAAGGAATTCATTAAACTTCAGCATAGAGTTTTGAGAAGGAGGCTTCCCCCCTTTTTTTCCTCTGGAGAGGTAATACAATTAAAATCCCCCCTACAATCCAAAAGGAGTTAATGGTCTGGCTGATATGGGCAAGATCCTTCCACAGCAACTCCTGATGCCTTGGGAGACTGCTGGCATAAACAAAGGTAACATAACCCACTTGAGCACCTACAACAAATTGAACATGAGGATATTGGGGGTTGTTCAGAATAATCCTCCATTGTAATTCAGATCTAGCAAAAAACCAAATCTTGTTATTATAATTAGCATAATAGGAAAATTTGGGGAATTTTCTGAGAATATTAGAGTAATTCTTAGAAACCATGGGTTGCAAAAGAGCAAAACACCAAATTTAATGAGTTTTCACAAGGTGAGCTAGCCTTGTGAGAGATTTGGGGTGTGCAACACCCCGAGTGTTCCAACATAAAAACTTCATCATTGTGAAAGGGTTCTCCCTTTCTTTCTTGTTCTCTGTGTGGAATCTGGCAGCTGCTTAATTCCTTTCATTGGGGGAGCATCCTGAAGCACTTCAATTCCAACTGCCCCTTTTTTCCTGTTTTTCCTTTGAGTTTTCCATTCTTCAGTAAGCACCTCAGCAATTAATTCCACTGTAGTGTTTTGGATTTTATGGGAAGTAATGTATGTGTTGCTTCTAGCACTGTCACCTTGTTTTCCCTCTACTGCCTGTTCCAGAGCAATCTTGGAGGGAATATTTGGTTCATTGACCTCTTCAATAACACTTGGTAGCTTAGGATAGATAGCCATATAAGTGTCGCCAATGAATGTTGCCTGCTCATTAGTCTTGCTGATATCCTGTCCCAAGGTTACATTAGAGACTCCCTGAGTAGGAAAGCTTTTAAAAGATGATTTTCTATTTGGTGGATGTAGCCTATAGCATTTATCCACATTGTGTCCAAACATCCTGCAGTGAGGACAGAATAAAGGCTTTTGTTCCCTAATAATGCTTTTTAATGCTTTGCCAAAACCCCTCCTCAGCTGTTCCAATCGAAACCCTCTTTATTTCAGGCAAAGTGATATCTCTTTCCACGTACACTCTAGCCCCTGCTGGTCTAGCCAGATTGTAAGTTGGAGCATCAAATTTTAAAGGCAGCCAAGCACCCTTCCAATATTAAACAAAACATTTTGATGGTAATATTGGATAGGGAGGTTAGGAAATTTAAACCAAATTAGGACAATTGGGGGTTCTTTGCTTGGATCAAATTCGTGAGTCCATTTTAGTAATTTCATGGGGGTTGCAGCAATTAGTAGGGTTTGTTTAGCAAACGCTTTAACATAATCATCCTCATTAGACATTTTGATTAGTAGGTGTCTACCATCCATTATGCCCAGCTTCCAAGCACCAGTGAGATGGAGTTCCTCAAAAAAATTTTTAACATAATCCATTTTTGGATGGCCAAATTGAAACTTGCCAATCAAGGTGAACTTGATTGACCCATTCAGAGACTGCATCTCCCCAGGAGTGAAAAAAACAGCAGGTTCTCCCTCTTTGAGTCCAATAGGAAAAATCTGAGGGCAGGATGACTTGCCAACTGCTGCATCATGTAAGGCTTGTAAGAAAACCAGATGGTCATAGATTTTGGGCAAATCATGCCCTCTACCAATCACCCCAACATAAGTGGCTTGGGTCCACTGAGCATTAACTTCCACATTAAAGGGGTTAAAATCCATAGAGATAGCAACAGTAAAGAACAGAAGTCAGAGGACCAAGAAAAACATAAAGGAACAGTAAGAACTCCCCAGCATTCACAAGCAAACAAAAACCAGTCCACTTGGCCTAGTGAGGAACCACATCAATGGAGCAACAGAGAAGAAACTCAATGGAACAGTAAAACAAAAAATAACCACAGGAAACCCTCCACCACCACCAAAGGAGATAGCAGAGAAGAAACCAACACAAAACACCACCACAGAAAACTAAAGTCACCAGCAGCCACCACTCAACATCCTTCCAAAGACCCCCCCAACCCCCTGGCAGCGCCCCCCCACCCACACCCCCCCCCTATATATATATATATATATATATATATATATATATATAATGATTGTTAAAATTGGTGCTCTGATAGGTTTTGAGGATTCTTGGTATTCTGGATCATTTCCATGGTGACTATAATGTTTTGTTTGTTATGGGAGGTATTGAAGGTGGTTTGTGGAACTCTTGGTTGTGGAGTTCTTCTGACTTTGGTCCTTCCTGCGCTTTTTCTTTTTTGAATATTTCTTTTGGGTGTTGTTCCATTGGTTTTTTTGGCTTCTTTCCTAGCTTTTTTTTGCATTTTGGTTTGTTCTGGTTCTCTCTAGTTTTTCCATTTTAATTTTTTGAATTTATTTTCTATGTCCTACTACTGAAATGGGAGTGTTGTTCTTCTGACTTCAACTTTATGGGGAAGGACTCCTTTACTGAGGTTATTGGCGGAGAGGTGGGTGGCTCTACCTGGGGGATAAATTTGTGTTTCCTCAGGTTTACCATGAATCAATGATAGGATGAGCAGAGTACAACTTGATCAAGGAGGGGTCAAGGAAGGCGAGAAAACATGTAAATATTTTTTATTAATCTAAAAATTCCTCTCTAAAATACAACTATAAACTTACTTTAATAGGTAAGTTCCAGTCTAGACACCCAAAAATGGAACTTATTCAAAGAGCATTTGATGATTTCAAGTTAGAAAGTTGTTCTCATTGATGGGAGACACATTATAATTCAGTTAACTACTGAAGAAGACTATGCTTAAATTTTTCATAGAAAACATTTTAATTGGGGAGGCACATATGAAGGTCTTGCAATGGTCATTGGATTTTTATCCCACACAAGGACCTCCTATAATTCCCATTTGGTTCGAGTTGCCTTTCCTTAAAATACCTTTCCTTAATCACTAAGTGTTGTTTTGAATTGGTTCCCTGTTGGGTACACCACTAAAATAAGATATCAGCACATTTAATATCTTTAAACAATCTATTTTAAGGTTGTTGGTTGAGAGGGATATCACTCTCCCTGAAATTGAGGAGGTCTAGTTGGGAACATAAAATAATGGATATTGGCATCCCATTATTATGGAGCAAAGAACTTTCTATCTTAATCATTACAAAATGTTTGGACATTATCAAAATAAATTTTATAGGATACATCCTACTTTGAGACCTCTAAATGTGGGCTCAAGTGATGCTACTGGGTCCTAAAGCGATCCTGCTGCCCCTTCCAATGTTCCCCAACTAATTCCCATGCAGCCAATGGTTCTCCCAAGGGTGGTCCATGTTGAGCTACAAGTTGATAACAGATCATTAGATAATAGGTGTCATAAAATGTTGAGAACGACTTTTAGTTGGAACCTGTGGTATCCCTAAAGAATTTAAATATTTTATCCACAACCCTTGGAGGAGACCCAGATTTGTTTCCTATTGACGATGCTGCAACTAATATTACATCAGAAGCTTTAGAGGAGGAATGGCAAGTTCAAAGATCTAGAAGAAAGAGGGTGATAAATCTTGCAGGCCAATCCTCTATGGAACCTAATTTGTCTAAGATTGATGATAATTATCAACGTGCACCACTTTTAGAGCTCACTAAAAGTTTTCTTAAACTAGAGGGAATATTAGGGCTCTATTTTGTTGGCCTAGTGGATGAGATGGTGGCTCATCAAGTGGATGATAAACACACCTCTTCCTCTTTTAACAATTATGGAGATATGCTGTTGGAAATGGCTCAAGCTTTAGAAAAAGATTGGTCAGTGCAAAAAACACAAGATGAAAAGGAAAGATGCTTAGGTCTAAGACATCTACCTAAAAAAATATTATTGGGATAGGAAATCCATATGAAACCTTGAAGACTTCTATTCAATGCTTAACCAAGTTAGGGAAATCTTTTCATCATGATTAAAACTTTAATCTGAAATGGTAGGGTCTAGCTAGCCCTGATACCCTTAGTAGAATCCTCCAACTTAATAGGGTACATAAATGTTGGATAGAGACCATTCTTAAACTATGGTTCATAAGGATCTCATCAAATATAGCAAAAATATTCTGGTTTCACCTTCTACTCTAATACTACAAATAAAAGTTGGATCCTTTATAGAAAGGAATTTAATTGCAACGTTTTAATTAATAAGTCTCAATTCCTACACATTGATTTCATATTGAAGCAATTTTCTAGGTGTGCTACACTTATCGACGTAAATTGTTCCTTGGCTGATAAGTTGGATCTGTGGTCAAATTGGCAGGTTATCAGCTTCAACTATTGAGAGCGGAGTTGAAAAAACCATCACAATTTATTAAATTTTAACATTGGCACGTCCACATTAGCTCTTCATTTCACCATATCTAAGAGTAAGTAGAAATATAAAGAAATCTACTCAGACATCATAAGAAAGATACAACAAAACACAAATTTCATATATAAAAAAAATTTCATAAAACATTAGTAAACAAACAAAACTTATATGAAACTCTATCTCAAAGAAAATCCTTTGTATCCTCTCTAAGGAAATGTATGAAGAAGAAATCTCTCACTTCTCTTCCTCTCCAACACTTCTTAGAGAAGAATTCACACATAAACTCGTCATAAAAACTAAAAACTATAAAAATAATAACTAACTAATGGTGTGGAATGGCGTGAAATGTAGGTGTCTGAAGAGAAAAATGAAATGAGTGGAGAAATTTGAAATGGTGCGAAGGGGTTGGGCGTTTCTGATCAAATTTCAGCCCTAAATAGAGCCTAGGTCGGTTCTCCAATAGGTGCTTCCAAAAACTCTTCAAAAAGTATCCAAATTTGTCGAATGCTCTAGAAATAAGGCTTCTGCTGACACTGGCTCCATCAGCACCAGAGGCCCATAATTAAGTCCCAAGTCTCAGTCAAATGGCGCTGTCGGTGTTGAACAAATTTTTAACTTCTCCATGTTCGCTCCAAATTCAATCCTTTTTGCTTCCTTTTTGCTCCAAGTCCTAAAAATTAACAACCTACAATAAAATATTAAAAATACCTTCCATTAAAGTGCAATATCATCAAAAATGAGTATAAAATATGGGTCTAAAAATGCATATATTTATGTTATGTCAAAATCCCCTAAACTTAAATGTTACTTGTCCTCAAGTAACTCCTTTACTACATAAAAATATGACTTATGGTAAAGATTTTAATTTCTATATTTCCATATCTTAGTTCACTAGATAAAATTGCATCACTTAAGAAAAAATTCAAAATAACTCCAGCTAATACTAAAGGTATAACAATACCTACTAGTCAAGTCTATTGTTTTTTATTCTCCATTCTTTCAAAGAAAATTGCATATTATTCATATTAAAGCCACTTAGAATATCCATATGAAAAAGAACCTTATGAAACTTTACTAGTAAAAATACTAATACTTACATATAAGTTTAGAAAATCTAGCGAAGCCTTCTTCTTTAAGTTGATTCAAGTGAAACCAATTTTTAATTAGGCATCTCCTTAAGCTTCTCCTCACATCTTTTTCTTTTCTTTTCTTTTCTTTTCTTTTTTTCCTTTATGGATCATTTTGAATCCATTTTTTTTTCGTTTTTTTTCTTTTTTCTTTTCATGTGAGGATTACTATTCATGGATAGCCTTTAATGATTTTGAACTTCACTATCCCCTTCTTAATGTTAAAAACTTTTCACATTCCTTTAATTTATTACCTTTAAAGACTTTCATAAAGTTCTAATCTTTTCTTCTTACTTGAATCTCTAACATTTTTAATACTTCAAAAATACAAATTTCTTTACTAAAAATAAAAAAAAACATAGTCTTATTTTATCATACCAAATAATCTTAATATCTAAAATTAACCTTTATTATTTAAAAATTTTACTTAAGTTTACTATATATTTAGAAACATAGATATAGTTATCTAAAGTTACCCTCTAATACCAAGGGTCATGTTAAAAAATTTGTAAAATATTTAAAAAATGAAACTAATTGAGGACAAACAAAATTAAGTTACTTTTCTTTAAAAAGGAATTTCTCTTCCCCCCAAACTTAAATTTTCAAAAGATTTTAAATGAAGAATTGAAAATTAAGGGAAAGAAAAAATTTAATACATAAAAGAAAAGACTAACCTGTTGAAGGTTTTGACTTGAAACTTAACTCTGAAATATTGCAGATGCTAATATGAAGAGCTACAAGACTTAAAACATTAAATAGCACATAATACATATAAAAATTTGCTAAGAAATAATAACTTTTAGCAATGTCACAAATCTAAAGTTCACAACGTAACATACAACAAAAGTAAAGTATCACAGTATACAAATAAACAGTCTCAATAATAAAGTACGATTAAAAATAAAAAATAAACAAAAATCCAACTAAAGCATCACCAGTCATCATCTTCTGCTTCTTCTTCTTCCACATCCAAATTCTACTGCTGATATGGAGTAAAAATAGGGTGACTAAGAAACTGAATGGAGTGATCACCCTTCATGAATTTAATCATTGCATCATCATAAGCAGCATCATATTCAAACTTCTTTCTTATCAAATGATCAACATGAGATTCTACTCTCCATATTTTCCATTCTATGGTCCATTCTAAAAATATCTCTCTTTGGGATCATCATTTGCTCCATAAGTTCTTGGATAGTTGGGGTACTAGAAGTATCTAAGTAGAAGGAATATCCTTGGGCTTACTTCTAGATGTCTATCCAACATGAGATTCATAAGTATTTATATTGGTAGGCCCAATAGGTTTTAGAGGTTCAATCTTCTCCTCCTCTGGTCTATAATCAAAACTTGCATGTTCACATAGTGTGAAGATCAGGGCAGGGTGTGTTAAACCTCCAGTAGTCTCTCCAAAAACAATAGATCAAGTGTTCCTATAAATAAAAGAGGCTACATTTACTTTTTCCATTTACTGTATACAGAAGTTCAAAATGGCTCTATCCCTTGTAACCTTACTATGATGATTTATTTGTATCATTATTCTAAAAATAAAATAATGTTAGGCCTTAGATGCAACATTTAACATAGAGAGAGGAAAGTTTACCTTAACTCCATTCTTCACCTTCCAGGTTCCTCTTCTATCAGTAAGAAAAGAAATAACCTCATCCAAGGCCTCCTTCGTAGTAGAAAATGATTTGTACTGACAACTATAAATATCTTCCAACTGATAAAGTTTATTAATCTTCCTTGGAGTAAACTCCACCATTTTCTCATGAACAAACACAAAGTCAAGTCTCTTTGAAATTGGCATAGAACTCCATCACTACGCCAATAATCACCTCGGAAGTAAAGTAGCAAAAATTCTCCCACTTCCAAACATTGATTACTCTCTCGACTTCTCCTCTCATATTTTGAAATCCTTGATCCAAAATCAATTTTTTAGTTGTACATAAAATATTGAAGCAAATGCTGGCCTTATAATTGACCAACTTTTGATCATCAAAATCTACCTTTCTCTTTCATGTGCTCTTTGTAGGTGTCATGATAAATCTATAAAAATTTGATAAAATATAAATAAATTCCCAAAAATTCTAAAAATCACAATGTAGAACATTTTAAACTTAAATCTACTATGTAAGAGTTCTTCACCAAAAAAAATTTCTTAAAATCTTCCAAAAAAATCTCAAAATTTTTTATCTCCACAATGTAAGATAAATCCTTGGTGAAAATCAAAAAATTTGAGTTGAAAGTGTAGCCCTTACCTAGAGAAGATGAAGTCTAAGCTTTGTTTGCCTTAAAATTGCCTCAAATTTGAGCAATAGCAAGACCTAAGTACAAAAATTGGAGGTTGGAGGTGACTCAAGGGGTAAAAATGGTGTTTCACTATGTAAATCGCGAGTTTTAACGGTGTTTGGGTCGGTTAGGGTCGAGGGCGCTGTCGGCGCCCATCTGATGCCGTTGGCGCTAATGGCAAAAAATTCACTTATTTGATTTTTTTAATTTTCAATTTTCTCTCAATTTATTACAAAGTTTATTTAGTCTTTTTGAACATTAATTTTCATCTAAAAATAATTCACAAACAAATTTTTTCACAAACAACACCAAACTAACTTTTATATATAAAAATGCACTTTTTGCAAATACATTTTTCTAATCACATTTCCACATCTTCAAAGCAAATTAAATTATAATTCAGCAACAAAATCAAGCCACAACACCAGAATGCTGACACAAAACTATACACATAATCAAAGTTCTAGAGCAAAGTAAAGTAAATCAAATCTACACAATCACATTAAAACATAAGTATTTTAAAATAGTAGAGAGTCCAACTTCTTCAATCAATCTGTCTCTTCTTCAATACTTTCTCCTCCTCTAATATCTCTCATAGAATGATAATGGAAATATAAATTGTAGAAGGGTTGGTATGGGACTGATCAATCGAATTTTCATCGACACATATATTTTTCTTGAACATCTGTACCAATCCCGCTTCAACTGTTCCTATATGTTCAAAGTTCTCCTTCTTTCTCCAATCTTGGTGATAAACAAGGTAGTTAAGATTTCCTATTGCATTCGTAATACTCTGAAGTTCTCTTTTAATTTTCTTCATTCACCTCTCCAAAGATATTGAACTTCCAACTACTTGTGGCATCAATGGTGTTGAAGTATCTGATGAATGATCCAAAATATAATCTAATGCTTCATTTCCATTTCATATGTAATTTCCCTCAATAGGAATCATTGGCTCCCAAGGTAGTAAAACTTTTTCCCAACTTTCATATGGAGCTTGTGATTGACTACAAAATAGGAAAATTGTAGAAGGATGCCCAAGTCCATAAGTTGGCCCATTCATGATAATACCTATAACAGATTTCAAAATACTTATCAATAGGTTTTTTTATTTGAATGCAATAGTTTAGAATGACACTTTCTTTTGTAACTCTACTAATCTTCATGGTAGGTAGTAGTCTCGCAGATATGAAGAAATGCTATTGTATTGAAATTGGGTTAAGCAGCGAAGTAGAGAAACTAACGTATTCCTCATCTCTAATTTCCCATTTATCATGTTCATCCGTCAAAAAATTATATACTTCTTGCATCATATCTTTCGTGAGGATAAAATTTGTATACTGATAGATTGGAACATTTTTTATCATATACAAAACTTTAATCTGAGCTGGAGTAAATGGTATAGCCTTACCTCGAACAACGACAACTCCTTGAGTAATTCTAGGTAGGTTAGCATAAAACTCATTTACTACGGGTACTACAACTAAGCAGTAGTGTAGCACTGAACTTCCCAATGCTTTTGTACAATGATTTTCTCATTTTGTGAACTTGGATTACTAACTCCATGATTGACAAAGCCTCTCTCCTTGATAAGTCACTTTATCGTGATGACTTTGTCGTATAACCTCTGCGCGTTAAAACTGATATACTTTCTTCTATTAAAAACTCCATACCTTGAAGTATTTCTGGAATTGGAAGCCATGGAATTCGAAATTAGGAAGTTTCTAGAGGTCCAAGTCAGTTGTTAGGACTTTAAGAACACCTTTAGTTGTTCAAGTGAAGCAAAATCCCACCAAAGTTTGCCAAAACTGTTCAGCAAGTGGAAAATGCTCGGGTCGCCGTCGACGGTCCTGATTGTGCTGTCTGCGCCATGGTCCTTTAATCCGGCGCCATCGGTACTCATTATGGGGCCGTCGGTGCAAGATGCCAAATTTGCGTCTAAGTTTTTTTTGTTTAATTTGATTCCAAATTTTCCTCCAATAACCATTTTTATCTTATTTATGATATATAAAATTGTGTAGGACTTAAAAATACTATTATTTCCTGATACATAAAGACATTTATTAACAAAATTGTAATATATATATATATATATATGGGTTGTATATATATATATATATATATGTTGAAGGAGCATTATTCGGCTCCCTACATGTTGATCATTAAAAGTTCTACAAAGGTTCCAAAATGAGGGGTCCCCAGACAAAGAGAGGAAGCCCAAACCTCAAAAATGCTTACAAGAGAGTTAAACAGTAAAAAAGAAAGAAAGAAGAAAGCAAAACAGTGCACTAAATCTCTTTAAGTAGGCTAGGCTTGACTCTGAGGTGAGGAGTCTTCAGCTTGTCACCATGGAGTAGGAGGGCAAGGGTGGTAGGAGGTCTTGTATCAACAGAAATGGAGTTGGCATAGATTCCTTGTCTGGCAAGCCAATTAGCAGGTTGGTTTCCTTCTCAATATATGAAAGACATATGAATTGTAAGACTTTTTTAAAATGTGGCAATCTTTTGCTTCCATTGCATATGGTGCCATGAGGAAAACTGATCAGAATTCAGCAAAGAAAATCATCAAATGAAAGAGTCAACCTCAATCCATACTTTCTACCAAGTTGCTTTATGTGCAAAGTAGACGGCCCAGTAGACAGCAATAAGCTCAGCTTCAAGAGCATCATTGGCCACAATAGGAGCATGGAAGAAAAGTAGACAATTACTGGAGGAATTTTTGAAAACCCCCAACCCCTGCACCCCATTTATAGAATCTACCATCAGTGTTTATTTTCATGGTTTGAACATTAGGAGAGTTCCAAGTGACAGTCTCAATTCTATTGTGACTAATGGTGGTACTGGTCTGAGCCAGATTTATGCTAGGGAAGTTCTTAAGCTGTATGATTTTGTTTAGATAGGCAACACAATTTCTAGTTACCTTGTTATGTTGGATACTCTTATCATCATGTTTGTTGTTGTTCCTACACATCCATAAAAACCAAGCCACAATGAAGGGGATTGGCTCCCTCTGTGTACTTCTCCAGCTATGCCAACCAGCATTAAGACTAGTCCAGTCCTTATCCAAGTTATCGTCCTTAATCTTATTAAAGAGCTCTTTCCTCACCTCTTGAGCAAACTCATATTTAAAAAATAGGTGGTTAATGTTCTTCTCATTTTTTAGACAAAGGTAGCATATAGAGGGTCCTCTTAAACCTTTGAGTTTAAGAATATCATCAGTTGGTAAGAGGTTGTTGAAGAATCTCCAACAAAAGAAGGAAATGGAAGGGGATAGAAATATGTTCCAAATGGCCTCACCCCAATTGACCTTCTCTAAATGATTTAACTTAGCAAAAATAGCTTTGGTCTGGCTTTGGTTAGTGTAGCTTTGCCATATAATCCTGTCTTTTCAGCCTTTAACAAACACAGTTCTAGTGACTAGAGATAAGTGAGGCTCCTGAAGCAAGGATTGGAGCTTAGGAACATCCCAGGAGTCTCCATCCCAGAGGTCACAGACTAGGAGCTGAGGGTTAAAGCCTGGAGGGGGGCCCCAATCTAGTCTTTGGGACACCAGTTATCAAGCCAAGAGTTCACTTTACCAATCCCCAAATCCCATGTGTACATGTCTTCAACTTGCTCTCTGATTTTTAACATATTTGTCCAGATTTTGGAGTCTCCTAGCTTTTTGGTAATAAGTGAGGGGTGTTGGCCCATGCAATACTTTTTGCAATACTTGCCATACATGAATTTTTCCCACAAAGAAGTTTGAGCTCTAAACTGAATCCACATCTTACATAAATTAATGTGTTAATGTGTACAGCGTGTTGGAGCCCCTTGAACCCCAGCCCACCAGCTGAAATTGGTTTGGCTGTCTTCTACTATGAAGCCCAGTGTAACTGCTTTCTTTGACCAGCCCATAAAAATATATTACATGCACTCTCCAACTGAATTTGGGTGCTTCTCTTGAGGTAGTTGGTTTGAAGGATATAAGAGGGGAAGGTAGTCAAGATGCTTCTAAGGAGAGTGATTCTTCCCCCATTAGACAGGAAGGAGTGAGACCAGCTGTATAGAGTTTTCTGAATTTTCTGTAGGACCTCATCAAATTGGGTCATTTTTTATCTCCCCATAATGAGTTGAACCCCCAGATATCTCACAGGGTCCCTAGCAGTAGAGAAGCCAGTGTAGTTGGAGATCCAGTGCTTGGTATTGGAAGAATCCCTCTTGTTAAATATAAGTTGGCATTTAGTAAGGTAGAATTCCATTCCAGAGTGTTTCTGAAACTGTTGTATGCATTTATAAACTTTCTTCACAACAATCTTTTGAACATTGGAGAATATCATAATGTCATCCGCATACATGAGATGGGAAATAGCTATATTGGATTTATGGTGAAATCTGGAGTATTGATGGTTGAGGATGTTCCTGTCAAGCATTCTAGAAAAGTAATCCATAGAAATAATAAAGATAGTGGGAGAGAGTGGATCACCTTGCTTTAGTCCTCTAGAAGCAGTGAAAGCCCCCTGGAGTTGGCCATTGATAAGGATGGAGTGGTTATTATTGATAAGCCACCTTTGGATGAGATTTATGAATTCTGGCTGAAATCCTCTAGATGCAAGTATGCCAAAGATAAAGTTCCAGTCAATAGTGTCATAGGCCTTCTTGATATCTAATTTGTATATGAGGTTACCCCCTCTGCTAATTTTATCAAGATCCAATGTGAGTTCATGTGCCAACAACACATTATCATTAATGGATCTACCTTTAATAACTACCTTTAATAAAGTAATAAAGGCAGTTTGGTTAGGACATATAATTTTGTCCAAGTGAGGTTGCAGCCTTCTCACTATAATCTTGCTTATGAGTTTGCTTATGATAGAAGTAAGGCTTATAGGATTGTAGTGATCCCAGGTTTTCTGCAAATCCCCTTTAGGGTTTAGCACAATGGATGTGTTACTAAAGTAGTTAGGGAGGTTGACTCCTCTAAAGAAGCTCTTAAATGCCACCAAAATCTCTACCTTGATGATGTGCCAAGCTTTTTTGTAGAAGTCAGCTGTAAAACCATCAAGGCCAGCTGCCTTAAAGCTTTCAATACTGTTCAAGGCTTCCCAAATTTCCTCATCAGAAAGGGGTTCAGTAAGATTAAGCTGACCAGTGTAACTAGATTCTTCAACAAAGTAATCTTCATAGTCAGTATTCAGATCAGCAGAAGAGTTCATGAGGGAGCTGTAGAACTTAACAGCATCCTTAGCTTTAAGTTCATTATCATTCAGCCATCTGCCATCCTTAGAATAAATGGAATGTACGGTATTGCATTTCCTCTTGTAACTTATATAGGCAAGGTAAAACTTGGTGTTTTTGTCCCCTTCAGTAAAGCTAATAACAGAACCTTTTTGTTTGAGTATCAGATACTGAATATCAATGGCTTTATTCAGATTAGTCTGGGCAGTCAGCAAATCAGTTTCAGTGGCATAGTGATTCTGAACAATAGCCTCCAGTCTCTCAACCTTTTTTTCAGCAGATAAAACATTGGAAAACACATTTCCAAAAGTTTCCCAACCCCACTTCCTCAAGGCTTTGCTAGTTTTCTCATGCAGAAGGCTTAGCTTGATAAGAGGGTCAGTTTGATCAATTCCCATCCAGTTAGAAGCAACACAATTATTGAAGAGGGGGTGGGTAGAACACATGTTTAGGTATCTGAAAGGAGGGTGGGGTGAGGTGGTAACTGGGGAGGTTATGGAAATGCAGAGAGGTCTGTGGTCAGAACAAGTAAGGGTTAGGTGGGTAACAAAAGTAAGGACATAGTGTTTCTACCAGTGGTCATTAACTAACATTCTGTCCAGTCTTTCACATAAAAGACCCCTCTTCCAAACCAGCCTGTTGTATTTGATCATTAAAATAGGTCAGTTTAGACAGGTTGGGAGGTCTCCCTCCAGACTTCTCAGCTGCATTATAGATGCAAAGCCCCCCCCCCCCCCCCACAATCCAAGGAGAGTTCATGTCTTTGCTGATGTGATGTAAGCCTTCCCATAATTCATGTCTGTCAGCCTTCAGACTGCCAGCATAAAAAAAAGTAGCATACTCCAAATGTCCTTGTGCAAGCAATGAAAGATGTATGAACTGATGAGGGTCCATAATAATGCTCCACTGAATTTGTTTCCTATAAAAGAACCAAACTTTGTTATTTTTGTTAGCATAATGAGAGAAATTAGGGAATCTTTGGGTAATTCTCTGAGAGTTATGTTGAACCAAAGGTTCAACTATAGCAAAGCACCACAAATTGTGTTTTTTATTGAGATAAATCAGTCTTTTTAAAGACTAAGGATGGGCAATTCCACTGATATTCTAACAAAGCATATTAATCATGGGGGGGATTATTATTGGGGGAAGGCTGAGATCTTGATCTGGTCCTTCCTCTAGAAGGGGGAGGTCCCCCTATTTTCAAAGTTTCTGTGAATCCAATATTACCCTCTCTTAATTTATGTACTTCAGACAAAACCTTCTTCTTCTCTTTGGATTTTTGAGTTTTTCATTACTCTTCCAATAGGTGTTTCATCTCAGCGATATCATTCTTTTGAGGATCTTCTATTACAAGAGTAGTTTTCTGGTTAGTCTCCTTGGACGACACCACCTCATCTAGAGGGACAGATAAGGGTGTTTGAATATTTATCTGGTTCACCTCCTCCCTGAAAAATCTAGGGGAAGTATTTGGGGGATCTGTGGAGCCAAAAGGAGCAGTAGGGCTTTTGGGTGTATCCAACATGTCTTCCAAATTCCCAGTTGGAAGGGGGTTTACACCAACTGAAACTTCTAGGGGAATAGGCTGGGTATACCTTCCCTGATTTACCACAGTCTTCTTTGGGGGAGGGTGAAGCCTGAAACATCTATCCTTGGTGTGTCCAACCATCCTACAGTGATGACAGTAGTATGGTTTCTGTTCTAACCTCACTGTTTGCCAGAATCCCTCCTTGTCATTACCAATCCAAATCCTATTGATTTCAGGGAGAGTAACATCTCTATCAATGAGAATTCTGGCTAGGGCAGGTCTGGCTTTATTGTATGTAAGAGCATCCACCTTCATAGGTCTCCCTATTGCACATGCAATATTAAATAAAGCATTGAGATTAAAGTACTGGATTGGGAGGCCAGGTAATTTAAACCATAGAGGAACTATTGAAGGTTCCTTACTAGGGTCAAAATCAGGGTCCCATTTCAGAATTTTCATTTTGGTGCCTCCAATTTGAATGGCTTGTTTTGCAAAGATTCTAGCATAGTCTTTCTCCCCTGACAGCTAACTAATTCCATTTTGGGGTGGCCAAGAAGAAATTTCCCCACCAAGGTAAATTTTACTTGGTCATTTAGATTATTAATTTCTTGAGGTGAGAAGTAAACAGTAGGTTCCCCTTCCTTAGCACCTAATGAAAGAATGCAAGGGTTGTTACCCTTTCCTGGTGCAGTGTCATGAAACTTTTGTGGGAAGACTAAATGTTCAGGATCATTGAGGGAAGCAGTTGATTTGCCAACCACTCCTGCATAGGTAACCTTTGCCCATTGAACATCTGTTTCCAAATCGATAGGACTATCAATACTCCCAAGAAACAAAGTCCGAAAGCCACAGAGTTAGAGAACTAAAGAAAAGGTCAAAAGGATCAAAACAGGAAAGAACATGTCTAACCAATCAGCAAACCTCAAACCAGTAGTGCCCAACACCAAGAAGGGGAGGGAAACCACCACAAGAGCAAGGGAAAGAAAAGCGACACCAGAAAAAACAAATGGAGAAAAGAAAAAGGGCTGAAATCAGAAAAACTTCAATGGAACAGTAAAAACCCACCAACCAGAAAAACACCAATGAAACAGTGAAACCCACCAAATCCTATGAAAGGAGAGGTGGAAACAAACTTCCAAAGTAAAGGAGGAAAAGAAAACAGCACCCTAAAGAAGAGAACAGCCAGACCTCCCCCTGAACACACTCCAAAAGCTCACCATCCTGCCAGGAACCCTAGCAGAGCACCTCCCTCCTCAGCCTCCAGCTTCATTAATATATATATATATATATATAAATATATATATATATATA
>NW_018226138.1:0-637 GCF_001263595.1 Phalaenopsis equestris | reverse complement strand
TATATATATCCATATATGGGTTGAATTGAAGCTATTTTGGCAACCTTACAGCAAAAGTTGAAGAGGCTGAAGCCACTGTTAAATAGACTGAATTAAATATTCAGATGGGGCTCTCTTATAAACAAAACCTGATCATGGCTAATCCCAATCTTCTTTAAGCTATTCATTCAGAGGGGGAATTCTATAAACAAAAGGCAACCGTTAAAAAGTTTGTTGATGGGGATAGGAATACAAGGTTCCACCATGCCTGTATTAAATACAGAAGACACTCTAACACCATCTTGAAGATTAAAAATAATAATGGCAGTTGGATCTACAGTGCTGATCTAATTCATAGGGATGTTATAAAACACTTTCAGACTCTATTATCTGAAACTCATGATGCTAGTCTTCAGAACTTCGATCCTAGTCTGCTTAATGAAAAATTCTCTGAAATTCACTGCTTGGACTTAACTTTTATTCCTGTTGAGGAAGAAATTTAGTAAGCTTTATGTTCTATTGATGGTGATAAAGTGGCCGGTGCAGATGGTTTTACTACTACTTTTTACACAAAAACTTGGGAGGGGGTAAAATTTGACATTGTGGAAGCTATTCAGGCCTTCTTCAGGGGGGAGGATATGCCACAATATTTTGCTCA
>NW_018226137.1:0-239 GCF_001263595.1 Phalaenopsis equestris | reverse complement strand
TAGGAAATAATTTCATGATTTTTAAGGATCAAAACATCCCTGTTTTGAGCAAACCCTAATTTACTTAAAATATTTAGTTTGAAGCACACAGAGATCAAAATCATTTGATTGTTAGTCTCCACTGTGTCTTATGAGTCAGAGAACTCACCATAAAAATTTCAAATCATTTTGAGACCATTTAATGTTTTTAATTGATTTTTAAATGTGATCATCACATTTGAAACATAAATGATTTTTTA
>NW_018226136.1:0-2227 GCF_001263595.1 Phalaenopsis equestris | reverse complement strand
TTACATCATTGAGCCCCAATCTTTTCTTCACAAATTAATTTTGAGATTCTTAGTACTTCAAAATATAGTTTCCTTTACTTTAAATAGTTACTTATACTAAACATCTTAAGTTACAAAATTAATTTTCATTACAAAAGTATTTCCTTAATTCTACTATAATATTTAAATAGCTACAAAATATAGTTACCTGAATTAAATTCACTACATAAGATTATATAAATAATTTTTGAAAATATTTAAATAAAAGACTTCTAATAGTTAATCTTTTTCATCCCTCCCCCAAACTTAAATTTTTCAATATAAAGTGATACTGGTGGAAAGAAAAACTCTAAATATAAATCATACTTTAGTATTTTAGGTATTTTCATCATTCTGAAATTTTTGCATGCCTTCTCAAAATTTCTATTTCACTTGGTCTGTAACATTAGGAGCTTTCTACAAATATAAATCATTAGAGAAATTTCTGGGTAATGAAATTTTGAAATAAGTATAAAATTAAAACATTAAATAAACACAATATTTCCTAACACAAGCATAATACTAAACAATTAAAATTAAAATGCGGAATAAAAATCACATTATAATCCACAATTTTACTCAATATCTATTGAACTACACATGCACATTTAACCCTAACACTAACTTTATAACAAAAATTAAAATTATCCAAGTATAACGTAATAATAAAAATGAAAGTCCAAATACACATAAACATCACTTTCTATTATAAAAGATCACAGAAATAAAATTACAAACATAAGTACATTAACTTCATTCAATATCAAAATCCCAGCAGGTGGATTGGGTTAATACTGAGTATACCGGGGGCACTCAAGAAACGTAACATCAGGCTCACACCTGGAGTGTCGGGCCTGAGTTTCACAATAAGCTGCCTTAAAATTTGAATGCCTCTGCAGGTACTCACTATCATAGTCGTGTTGATGTTCTAAACCACCAATCCTTTCATTTATCAATTCTATGAACCTCCAATCCTTTCACTTATCAAGTCTATGCTTTTCCGCTGCAAGGTCAACTCATTCATCAAATCAGAAAGGGTAGGGGAACTAGAAGGTGGAAGGTCATAACTTGTAGAGGGGACATAACTTCTAGTAGAAGGTTCTTGACTTTTACTCTCAATTCTCCATTTCTCGCGGGATTCATAAGTTTTTAAATTGGCTTTACTAATGGGTTTCATAGGGTAAACTCATTTTTCATCTCCAATCTCTACTCCAAATAGTTTGTAAATTGTATAAATAAGTCCAGGATGTCCTAGACCTCCACTAGTCTCACTCCTCGCTGTAGTCAATATATTCTTAAGAATAATTCTCCCCACATTTATAGTTTTATTATTATGAATACAAAAATTCAGAATATCTCTATCTCTAGTTACCTCATTATGGTGATTGGTCGGTAACATAGTAGAGAAAATGAAATAGTGCCACGCTTTAGAGGTGGCATTCAGCATGGAAGCAGAAAAATTTACCCGTTCTCGCTGCTTTATCTTCCATGTTCCTTTCCCATCAGTGAGAAAGTTGATCACATCATTGAGGGAGCCTTCCATCGTACTAAAGGATTCATATTGACAGCTATAAGAGTCTGGATGCGGGCGACGGTAAATTCCACAGGAAATCCACGCACTTGTACGATTCCGTCTTCAGAATAAATCACATTGGCGTAGAACTCTTTCACCACATTTGCATCGGCTTTATTGGTGGTGTAACAAAAGTTTTTCCACCTTCGCTCGGCAATAACATGTTTGATTTATCTTCCCGGACTCTCAAAAACTCGATCTTGTATACACTTTTTTCCTTCAAGTATTGAAGTAAATTGAGTTATATGGAAGTAAATTTTGTTTGAGCCATTGCATTGACGAAGCGAGACTCGTCGAACTCAACCTGTCTCTTTTGACGTGGAGCCATTTAAATCTAATCAAATAATAGAAAAATTCCAAAAATTACTTCAAATATGCAAATCATGGCTTCCAGTGGCAATTCAAAGAGTTCAATATTAAGATCCATGAATTTCTTCCCAAATTTTCTTCACATCCTCAAATTTTTTAGATCTCCTCAACGTGGAAGAAATCCACGGTGAAAATCAAATATTTTTAGCTTAGAGTGAAGCTCTTACCTAGAGATCATCAAATTCAGTGTCAAAAAGCCTTAAAATTGCCTTCCAATCCAAGATCTGTCAACCCCTAGGTCAAAAATGACGTTTTTAGGAGGAAGGG
>NW_018226135.1:0-418 GCF_001263595.1 Phalaenopsis equestris | reverse complement strand
CTCTACTCTTTCGCTCTCTCTTTTCTTTCTCTCTAACATTCTCTCTCTCTCTCACTTACTATATCTGGCTCTCTATATCCCACCCTCTCTCCCTCTCTCTCACATAACTTTCCTCTTTCTCACCCACTCTCTCTCCCTTACTCCCTCTCATCATCTTTTTCTCTCTTACTCTTTCTATCTTCCTTATTCAACTTCATGTCTTTCTTTCTCTCCAGCTCTCCCTAGCTTTATCAACCTCATGTTTTTCTTCTCAATTTGTCCATTCCATCCTACCTCCTTCTCTTCCTATTTTCATCTTATCACCGCATATCGCTCTTTCATTTACTTGCCTTTCTCTACCCATCTCTCTCTCACCCCAATAAATTTTTTTCGGCCTCCCCCTTTCTTCTCATTCTCTCTTTATCTCACTAGTTCTATT
>NW_018226134.1:0-322 GCF_001263595.1 Phalaenopsis equestris | reverse complement strand
CCAGGGACTCAATCCCTAGCCTTCTTAGACCCCAATGAACGTACCGAGCACCTTTGATCAAAGCCTCCCTTCTCAGAGCAAAGGTATAACACTCCTCCTCATCCCGAGCTTATTTTGATTTACCATTTATTTAAATAATGGTACCTTAGCCGAATGGATGTGTTCGTCTCACTTAGACGAGTCCAGAGGATCAAGCCCGAAGTGATTTAGTTGAGTCTAGGCTGAGATCTTAAGGTTTTAGTGTGGACGGTCACGGGATCATTCTATCGGGGATGATGACAGAGAGGCGTTTGATCAAGCGTGTATCAAATGGACGAGGGAG
>NW_018226133.1:1470-2396 GCF_001263595.1 Phalaenopsis equestris | reverse complement strand
GCGCCATCTCCTCATTTAGTGCGAGGTTCCAACCAACTTTAAAGGCAAAGATCAGCCTCTGGCCTGACTTTTCTCTGCAGACGAAAGAAAAAATGTTAGTGAGCTGAAACTTAGCATGAACAAGAACAAAATAAAGTATTTATTAAAGGAAATTTTTGTTTATTTTGGTGAGAAATTTGTTTATTTATGTGTGCATTTTGTTTAATTTAGTAGGATTTAAGTTTAAAAAGAGAAAAGTAATTTTCAAAAAATTTTATTATATTGAGGTTAATTTTATTACAAGAATTTTTGGACCCGGTCACATACATTTGGCCACATAGATAACCCCAAAACAATCAAAATTTCAAAATCATGTGATAGTAAGTAATGTGAGGTTGCGTAGTATGTCTTCAAGAATCGTCCGTTGATTGGTAGCATGCGTCTGTCACCTTGTCTGTCACCTTGAAAATCTACTAACTGGTAGGCTCCTCCTGCGTAGACCATTTTAATGACAAATGGTCCCTTCTAGAATGGCTCAAATTTTCCACCTATCTTGCGGAGTGCAAGAATAGGCCTTTTGAGCACGAGAATGAGGTCACCAACTTTGAATTTCCTTGGGCGGACCAATTTGTCATGAGCTTGTACCATCTTTGCCTGGTAAAGTTCCGAATGTTGTTGCGCTTCAAGTCGTTAGTTGTTTTCCCTCAAGACTCTCCAGTTCTTCAAGTCTGAGTTTTGCACTTTCTTCTGTTGTGAGTTGGTTGGCAACAACAACTCTGAGAGACAGCGTCTGAATTTATAATGATAGCATGGCCTCGGGCCCATACACGAGCCTGGAGAGTGTACACTAAGTGGGAGTCCTGAAAGTCATCTGGTAGGTCCACAAGGCTTCTAACAGTTTGTTGTGCCAATCTCTTTTATTTTCATCCAGTGTTCTCTTTAAATCT
>NW_018226133.1:0-531 GCF_001263595.1 Phalaenopsis equestris | reverse complement strand
TTTTCTTTATCTTTCTTCTTAAATTGATAAGTAATTAAGTTTTGGATGGAAGTTGTGGAGAGTATTGATCTTTAATGTTGGAAGAACTTGTGATGATTTAAATCCATGCACTTCAATTACTTCTTGATTTAGCCAATCTAGATGTTAAAATTTATTATGAGAACATGTAAGAACTGAGCTGGTATTGTCTCAGTCAACAATTGGAAAGAATCATAGAGGTTGTATGAATGAGAATGTAGTTCATATGATTGAGTGCAAATAAATATGGAAATATTTGTTGATGGGTGTAGAGTTAAAGGACTTTAAAGTGACAGGTTAAAGCCTCCAACTTGGTTTATTGTTTTAGGTTATGATACGGGAATGTAACCCCCCAGGTGGAGGGAATCAAGGGAACTCTAGAGTGAGAGCTAATATCTTCCCCGCTTAGCCGATCTTCATAACTATTTAAACTTTAAATTAGCCAAGTTCTTAAAAGGGTAAAGAATATTTTTGATCTTATTAAGCATAACACAATTTGCATACTTCCATAAC
>NW_018226132.1:2059-5200 GCF_001263595.1 Phalaenopsis equestris | reverse complement strand
ATAATCTGTTGATCAGCAGCTTATCCTGATAAGCTAGCTAGTTGTTTAGTTTATACGATTGGAAAATACTTGATTCTGAATAAATGATCATGTTGTTTAGCTATTTGATTTGTGTATTAGTAAAATAGCTGATTTATAATTTTATCATGATGAATAACCCATCTGACACGCAGCAGTTGTGTTGTTTGAAATAAAACAGCAATGGTTGCATATTAGATATTTCATAACTAATAAAACTTATTCATAACAGTACAAAAAAAAAATATTTCTCGTTTAATAGTGGTATCAAGAAACCTAAAAAAATAACATGTTAAAATTACAAGCAAGTGAATGACAATATTCATTTTAAAATGTAGAAGCATGTCACGAGGAACATTGTCTGATTGCGATATCGTAGAACCCCGAGCAACATTGTCCAATTGGGATACCGTCGAACCTTGACTGACGTTCTCTGACTGGATCAGAATATGGCTCCAGTAAAACAGGCTCCTAGAAGGATGCACCTCGAGTAGAGCATCAAGTTATTGTCGAGGTGAAGAAATTGATATACGCTAACTTTATACGAGATAAGCAATATCCTACATGACTAGCCAAAGTTGTGTCAATTAAGAAGAAAAACTGACAAATCTGGATGTATGTCGACTTCAGGTACTTAAACAAAGCATATCCAAAAGATGAGCTCTTATTATTGATACCAGAGCTAATGGTGGACATCGCGTCATCACACGAGATTTTCTCCTTCACGAATGGATCGTCTGGATAAAACCAAATTCAGATTGCCCAGGAGGATGATGCGCTTACAGCTCTCAGAATGTCGATTAGGATCTTCTGCTACAAAGTAATGTCGTTCGGGCTGAAGAATACCGGAGTGACCTATCAACAAGTCATGATGAGGATTTTTTTTGACCATCCACAATCAAGTGGAGTACTACGTTGATGACTTGGTTATCAAGAGTAAACAGCGAGGGGATCACCTATGTAATTTGAGGATGGTTTTTGGACAATTACGACAATATAATATGAAGATGAACCCTTTAAAGTGTGTTTGTTGACATCAATTTTTGATGTCAGGAGTATGGGTGTCCACATGCATTACTCAGGATAGTATACGGTCTGTTTGTAGTCATTCGGTAGTTTAGACACTCACCGAGACCTTTTTGGCACGTGGTGAGGGGCACATAGCCAGGGTCGTTCTGCTAGGCTTTGGCTTTCGCTTAGGCGAATATCGGTCGGCGTTTGGCATGTCGTACGACTCTGATCGGGTCAATAAACATTAATCGTCACATCGTGCGCGAAATTGACTCAAATTGACGTGATTGTCATTGAAGTTGTCTAGATGACCCCGGATGGCGAAATGGAACACACGAGTGAGTCCAAACGATGATTTCACTTAACAGGGACATCTATTTTAACATGGCTTCGCGGCGCGGGGGGTGGCTAAAAAGGTACAAATTATTATTTTGGTTCGATTATTGAAAAAGTGGTTCGAATAACCCCGAATGAAGAAACAGACCGCGCTGACGCGTCCGGAACATTAATTTTACCTAGGGATGACATTCATTTCAAACTGATGGCGCGTTTGGGCTAAAAACACACGAGGCGATGATTATTAAATTTATTATTAACCCCCAGCCTTCTCTCGCGCAGTCTTCGCCGGAGCTCCCTCGCCGCGCCTGAGGCACGCCAACCGCCTCCTTTCCCGACGACCGAAGCCCCTCCTTCGGCCCTCCTTTCTCGCCAGCCATTTGAAGTCATCTTTGGCTCTTGCAAACCATGTCGTTGCCTACCTCGTCAGACCTCTCTCGTCGCCGGCGAAGACCGAAGAGCCTCGCCACCAACCGGATCTTCTCCCTAGCAGCTGTGGCTCCCTCCCCCTAAAGTGGAAAAGCCAAAGCTCGAGCAGCCCTCTTTATCTCCTTGTCGTCGTTGGATCTCTTCCTCCTTGTCGGACTTGTGATTTGCTTGTGTCACATTTACTATGGAGAAAATCAGCGAGGATCGTCTGATTTTGGGCTCTCCTCCGCGTCTCTTTTGCTCTAGGCGCACACTAGCTCTAGGCGCACACCGCCGGTGAGCTAACTCCTCTACCTCGCCGTCTTACCTTCCCAGCGGACGGATCACTTCGACGTCGCCGGACAGCGAGCATTGCCGATGTTCGAGGAGGCGCGTGCGTCTTTTACCTCGTGGGTTCCCCTCCTTTGCCGTAATCGAGCAATCTCCCTCATGAAAGTATATTTTGGTTATATTTTTATATACCAAAATTATTATTTTTGGGTTGCTTTGCATACCTCACTGACTCCTGCCCTCCTTGGGTCTTTTTGTTGTCTTGTGCACGTTCAACAAGACACACTGGAGCATGGATCAAACGTCAGTGAGCTTGGAGCAAGCAAAGAAAACATTGGTGAGATTTTCTAACTCTTACCTGGCCCTAGGCTTTAGTGGTGTCTAAGCGTGTGGGTTTGATAGCCCACATGGGGTGCATGCGCAGGTGTGAGCTGGCGTAGCGACGTACTTATGTGATTGATCGTCGATTTCTTAGAGGGAGCCGTAGGAGTAGGAATACCATGCGTTGACGAGTTTTCTACGAAATCGAGTGATCTCCCATGTTGTGAGCCTTAGGCCTTAACCCCGCCGGGTCAAAATCCCAATTTCCCGTGGTTTTGGTGCTTCTAATCTCCCTTGGAGGGATTAGTTGAGTTCGATCTTAGAGGACGGGAAAAAATTTGTAGTTAGTCCGTCCTATAAGATCATGGGTGTTCGTAGAGCGGAAAAATCTTTGTAGCTAGTCCGCCCTACAAACAGTGGAGAGTCTCCTCTACGAGAAATCAGAAAGGGAAACCCTCCACATTGTCATGCCAAAGCTGGAGGCGATGATGTGTGGCGGTGCCGCACATCTAAGGGTCTAAACCTTAGGTTTCTCATGTGAGGTTGTTAGCACGGGCCCGGTTTACTATCTGCATATTGGTTTGCCGCATATTGCATTGTTGTTTGGTGCATGCTGCATTTCACTTCGCTTCAGGGTCCAGCAAGCATTTCACTTCGCTCTAACCGGCTGCCCCGACCCAGTGAGCATTTCATTTCGCTCCGATCGGCCCCTCGGCCTGGTGAGCATCTTACTTCGTTCCGACCAACCACCCCAGA
>NW_018226132.1:0-391 GCF_001263595.1 Phalaenopsis equestris | reverse complement strand
CTTTTTCCTTTCTGGGATATGTTGTCGACGCATCACCACCAGCCTGTTTTATAATTTTGATTTGGCTTGCTTTATTTTTTGCATCATATTGCATGTCTACACTTGCATGTGTTTTTCTTGTTTCTTTCTGTGGTTTATCTGGGATTACATGATATAATATAGGCTCATTAAGGACCATAAAATTGTAATTTTCTACAAAATCTTAAATAAAATATTCAAGATAATTAAAATTTATGATTAAAATATTCAGGATTTAAAAATTGCAACATTTTACTTTCCTGCATATATTAATAGGGCCCTTAAGGACTAATCTAGATAATTGCAGTCATATTTACATGTCCCGAGGAGGAGCCCCCGGGCTTCTTCAACCTGACTGACCCAACATACCTTT
>NW_018226131.1:0-1627 GCF_001263595.1 Phalaenopsis equestris | reverse complement strand
AGTCTTTATTTTCTATTTCAAATATATTTGATAGATTTCTAGGAAAGTTTGTATCAAAAATAAGGTAGGGCATGGGTTTTGAGCCAGATGATGCACCGAACCATGTGACAAGGACCGGGAGTAGTAACTTGTGTCCTGTACCTTTAGTTAAAATTTTAAATTTCTGTATAAACTTAAGACTGAGAATGTATATGCAGAGTTCGACTGCTTTTACTTCTTTTCCTGGATTATGTTGCCAGTCCGATAGCATTTGGCATTTTTATATATTCTTTTGGAATGCTTTCCTTTCCTTACTCTTCTCCTGTTCCTTCGCATGTTGGAGCATATTATATTATTTTCTTTCTATGTATCTAGACCTCATGAAAATGCAACCTAGGCTTACTAAGGACCCTAAAATTCTAATTCTTCCTACCTAAAAATCCTAATAATAAAAGATTAAGATAATCAAAATTTTTGGATTAAAGCTTTCAAGATTTTTTTAAATTAGTCTTTTACTTTTTCCATGGTATTCAGGCTAGTTTTAAAAATTGTTTGCATGCATGGATATAACCCAAATATACTTAATAGGGCCTCCATGCTTAGGAATGTGATGGATAATTGCATCATACTTGCATGTCCCGAGGAGTAGCTCTCATGCTTCTTCAACCGGACTGGCCCACCATAAGCTCATATAGGTGGTTGTCTAGCACGCTTAGGGTTTTAGGAGGCATCCCAATCTAGATGAAGCATAAGTCCTCTTGTTTGAGTGTTTCCAGCTTTGTAGCTGAACCTCCCTTTCTCATTCCTTCCTGTAGCATCCTCACCATTTCGGCGGGTATAAGTTCCACCTCCTGGAGCTACAATTGATATTCATAGGATAGAGTATCGTTCCATTGACCTTAGGGCTACCAAGATCCATGCGGATGACACAATTCACGGATTGTTGACCGAGGATATCTATTTGTGTTGGGTCGACTACCTTAACGACCCGTAGACTTAAGGTCCTGGTGCCTTGGGATGACGGGTCCGTGGTACCCTGAACTAATTACCTCCACCTTTTAGGGTTACTTCTCCTCACCTTTGACTACCCCTGTTGATCCCTCTTTGCTCTTTTTACTTTATTGATATCACCTTGAAGGCCCGATGTCGATAAGCTGCTGCCCGTTTGGGATACAATGATTTCTCCTCTACCCTTACAACCCATATGTGTTATGACGTATTCGGATACCCACGTCAAAGTGATTTAGTTTATTTTGGAGGTTCCGTGAGCTGAGGAGCCACTACCCATTCCGATGTGAGAGATTCATCCTCTGCCCAATTGCTTAGTGTGAGCATGAAAGCATTAGGACTGTCCCATACGAAATAATCACCTTTTGATAACCTATGCCCAAGATTCATGATAATAAAGTGAAGCTCCTTATATGAAGAGTATTCTTGGGTATCCCCCAAGATGTAATTAACCAGTAGGAATAAGTTCCTCTGGGAGATTTTTGACACTAGAACAAAAATGATCTTTTTGTTTCTCTCGTTACGGTGGCTCATATAGCGATTCTTCTCGTGGATATTGTTTTCTGAGGTACTTCAATCCGGTTCTGTTTGGACGTATACTCTTTACCCATCACACGATGATTACCCATATATAAGCCTT
>NW_018226130.1:0-1386 GCF_001263595.1 Phalaenopsis equestris | reverse complement strand
TACAAGATTGAGATTGTTTCCATGAAAACTGAAATTCAGATGGTTAGGGCTATTTAAAGTGATTAAAGTCTATCATTATGGAATTGTTGTGATTAAAGATCCTAACACTGGAAAGATATTTAAAGTTAATGGGCATCGTTTGAAACACTATTATGAAGGGCACATACCTCAATTTAAAAAAATTTTAATATTAAGTCAACCCAACTAAATAAATGGTATGTCAGGCTGACGACATTAAACCAAGTGCTTTATGGGAGACAATCCATACTTATATGTTTATGTATTACTATTTAGTTTTTTAAGTGTCTTATATATTAGTAGATAATAATCCTACAAAATTACATTTGTTATAAATTAAGCCTAATATTGGTATTGGAAGAAAAGTTGAGATTTAATTGAACGAAAAATAAAAAAATCGCAAAAATTTGGCCACTGGCGCCAACGGTGCACAAGGAAATTGATCTCAGCACCGGCAACGTCCCTCGAGAGCGCCGGCGGCGCCGAGGGGGCCAATCGGGAGCACCAACGGTGTCGTGAGCAGACGTCTTTTGGCGGACATTGGCGGGATTTCGCTCCATAATAACGTCGGGAGGTGTTTTTAAAGTCCTAAAAACTGCCTAGGACGCCTAGAACTTCCTATTTTCAGATTCCATGGCTTCCAATTCCAGAAATAATTCAAGGTATAAAGTTTTTAATAGAAGAAAGTTTATTATTTTCGACGCACAAAGATTATACGATAAAATTATTATGAAGAAGAGATTGATCAAGGAAAGAAGATTTGTTAATCAAGGGTTGATCAATCCAAGTGCTCCAGTTGAAAAGATCATTCTGCAAAGGCGATGGGAAGTTCTGTGTTACACTACCGCTGTGGTTGTTATACATGTAGTGAAGGAGTTCTATGCAAATCTACATGGAATTACCCAATGAGTTGTCTTCTTTCGAGGTAAGGCTGTACAATTTACTCCTTTGAAGATTAATGAATTGTATATGATAGAAAATGTTTCAATCTGTCATTATGCAAATTTCATTCCTACGCGAGATTTGATGCAATATATTTATAATTTTCTGACGGATGAAAATAATATGTGGGAAGTACGAGATGAAAGATATATTGGTTTTCCTACTTCATCACTTAATCCAATTTCGAAACATGGCGTTTCTTTATTTGTGCAAAATTACTCCCTACAATGAAGATCAGTAGAGTCACCAAGGAAAGTGTTATTTTAAACTACTGCATTCAAATAGAGAAACCTATTTATATATCTTCAATTATATTTAAATCTGTGATGGGAATCATTATGAATGGGCCAATTTATGGACTTGGACATCCTTCAACAATTTTTCTGGTTTCGCACCTAGGGCTTGATTTTGGGCGGATTTGAGACG
>NW_018226129.1:0-368 GCF_001263595.1 Phalaenopsis equestris | reverse complement strand
TTCTTTTTAGTTCTCTGATTACGAGTGGCTTTTGTTAGGATTTTTTTCGTCAACATCATGTTTCGAGGTATTTCGATCCGATCTTGTTTAGACGTAAACCGTTGACCCATCACACGAGGATCACCGATATATAAGCATTCAATCTCTTTTCTTTTTATTTTTTTATCTATTTGTTGTCGTATATCTTTTTTCTATTTGATTTCTCTTATACGACGACATCTAATTAGAGAAGTTGAAGACTCCTAGTGCTAAAAAGAACTAAGAAAAATAATAAAATAGTTATGTTTTGGGGTCCTAAAATATACACTGTCAATTGCAGAATGAAAAGTGTTCAGTAGTTTTCAAAATTTATAATAAACGAAAACAAA
>NW_018226128.1:0-1794 GCF_001263595.1 Phalaenopsis equestris | reverse complement strand
CAAAATTGTGCAATTTTTGCCTTGGGCGCCAACGATGCCCTCGATACCACCAACGGTGGGTTTTTCCCGAGACTCCAAGCAATAAATTCTAAAGGCTTGCTTACGGTGCCATCGACACCACTAATGGTGAGACCAGCGGGATGGCGGTTTTTGGAGTTTGAATGGATGATTTTTGGCGGTTTTAGGCGGGAGTTACTCCTTTTAAACTTCAAAATTCGTTTCCTAAGTTGATATTTCCCCAAAAATGAAGTGAAACTCCACCAAATTCATCCCTATGGCGTCTAATTATTCTCATTCATATGGCGTCTAATTCCCCTGATAATCCCAGAATGCGAGTTTTCAATTGGCGAAAGTTTATTAGTGCGGAAGCACAACAAATCTTCAACAAGTTACTGACGAAGAAAAGATTGATCAAGGAACAAAGATTTGTAAATTGAAGATTGAATAATCCCTCTGCGGAAATTGAAGAGATGACAGTGCGGCAAAGATGGGAAGTGTTGTGCTATACCACCACCTCCGTGTTTGTTCCTGTGGTAAGAGAATTTTATGCAAATTTGCACGGTATCAACCAGGGAGTTGTTTATGTGCAAGGTAGATGGATCACTTTCACTCCTGCACGAATCCATGAATTATACATGATCAAGAACGTTCCTGTCTGCCATTATTCCAACTTCGTCCCAACAATAAACCAGATGAATGAAATTTATCAATATTTAACGGACGAAATTGAAGACTGAGAAATTATAGAAAATGGGTATGTTAGTTTTTCTACCCATTTCAAAACACTGGCACTTTTTCATTTCTGCAAAATTGTTACCGATAATAAAGATTGGTAAAGTTTCTAAAGAAAATGTTATTCTGAATTATTGCATCCAAAGGGGACTATCGATCGATATTGGATCAATAATTGTGAAGTCGGATTTGGGCCTGATCGTTCATGGATCAACTTATGGGCTTGGATACCTTTCCACAATTTTCTCACTTTACAATCAGTTCCAAGTGTCCTATGAAAATTGGGAAAAGGTACTTCTACCTTGGAAACCTTTGGACCCAACTGAGAGATTCCTAGCATTTGAAGATGAAAATGACATGGCCATTATAGTAGATCAATTATCTCAGAATTCACTACTAGTTCAACCCTTAATTCTTGACAAGACTCTGGTGATCCTGCATAGAATTAAAAAATTGGAGAAGGAGGTACAAAATGTCATGAATGCAATTAATAATATCTCCAATTTCTTCGATCATTTAGATTGGGGGATGAAAGAACATTTTGAGCACTCTGGACATTTAGAAGATAGTTTGATACGACTGATGAGGAGGATGAAATTAATAGAAGAGGATTCAATTGAAGAATTTCCATACCGATCCTTCTACAACCTCTTCGTTCATGTGCAATCAATGGGTGATCTCAGAGGAGAATCCAATACTGAATCTGATGAATAGTAGATTTATACTACTACCTACCTGTCTGTCTATGTGTGTAATTTGGTTTGAACTTTGCATTTATTTTGTTTTAGAATTATGCTTTTAGATCTTTGTATAGTTGAGACTAAGCATAGAATGTTTTGTTTTCAGCATTTTGAGAGTTGTGGTTTGGATTGCGACGCTGAATTAATGTATTGAGGTTGAGAAAATACCAAACTTAGGTGTGTTACGTAACGTATATTGTACCCCTTTGAATTTATATATAAAAGTGACGTTTTGTGTTGTGAAAGTTTATTTCTGATAAGTACATCATTAGTCACTTAAAATTTTATCTATAATGATTGAAAGGAAATCGTTAAGGCTTGA
>NW_018226127.1:0-2019 GCF_001263595.1 Phalaenopsis equestris | reverse complement strand
ACTAATAGATTGTTGTTTGTTATCATATCTAATATCTTTAACTTCCAAGAAAATATAGATTTCATGAAAATACTCAAACCTTGTAGTATAATGCTTCGAGTTTATATTTTATGACGAGGCTACGAAGTGGAGAAAACTAGACGAACGATTTTTCCATACGGAGGCTGTAGGTACAACCTCCAATTAACTTAAGTCACGTCATTAATATTTAATTAAATAAATTTTTATTTTTTCTTAAATTGAGCCCACTATCATACAATTTTTGGGAGAGGATGATTTTAATTGGGCGACAAATTCAACCCGCACTTACGCAGTTATTTAATTTCTAAAATATAGCTAAAAACTTGACTCAATATATTTTAGTGGCTAGTGTGTACAATAGATATGTTATAGAACTTAGAATTTGATAAATAGTTTACACACTATGTGTACTATGCAAGTACACATATTGTTTCAAATAATATATGATTTTCTTTTAAAACCATGGTATCGATCTTACAGAGAAGGTGAAACTGTTTTTATCCAAAACTCTTTTTATGACTTAGGAAATCTTTACTTAAACTCTAAATAATTATCTAGGAAATATGACAACAAGTTTAGGTGTAAAAAGATGTTACTAAATTCCTACTAATTCTATTTCAAAGGTTTAAAGAAAATGCAGCATTTCTAAACTAGTTTTATGAAGAAAAGTTCAAATTATGTGAAAGTTCTTTCTCCGTGTAAAGAGATCACAATCAATGTAGGAATCAAATGTTTAAAGGTTAAAATGCAGTTTTGCGTCAAATAGGAGCAACTCTATTATTTACTCTCTCCCGAGTGCATAAAGAGCATTGACTAATTTAAAGTTAAGTTCCTAACCCTTAGGTTATGCTTGATAGGTTCTAGTTTTTTATCTCTAGATTACCCACTGTGTCCTCTCTATAGGACAACAAGTCCTTAGGTTCCAAACTCAAGATCAAATTGATTAAGGTTCTAACCTGTCACCCTAGAATCAATAATTTACGTCCATCAAAACTTATCTCCATATTTATTTGCACTAACCCACGGATTACCTTCTCGCCCACGAGATTAATGTGATTCGTACTAGTTTAAGAACACATAGCCCTCCCGGGTCATTATGGATTTACAACAAGTTTTAACACATTAATTGGTCATATTAAACATGTAAATGAAGTACAAAGTAATGAATCATCATAAGTATGGAATAAAAGAAATTTTAAGCAATTCTAATTCTACACATGATTACTTCTTATTACAAGGAGAAAGATAAAACAAACAACTCAAAATTAATGAGGATAACACAACAGAACATGATGTATATTAAAAATCCAAGTCTTCACATTAAAACAAAACTCAAACACAAAAGTACAAAATAATTATCTCAAACTTCTCCCCAAGAATCTTTTGAAGTTCCCTTGATGACTTCTTACTCCAATAGACACACCAAAACACACACTACAAAGACTCTCACATACAACTCACACTCACACACAAAAGAGCCTCACGCTTCCTCCTAAACTCTTCACCAATAACCAAAAGCCTTTCTTCAACACCACACACACACACACACATTTTTTTTGACGAGCCAATTGTTCCTTAAAAAAAAAACTCTTAAAATTACTAAGAGTCACTTCAAACACATCTTCAAAATTCGTCCAAATTCATTGCACAAAAGCCTAAACCTTTTCTGGCGCCTAGGTGCCCAACTGTGACGCTTAGGCGCCCAACTGTTACGCTTAGGCGCCCAACTGTGACGTTTAGGCGCCCAACTCTGACGCTTAGGCGCCCAGCTGTGATACCTATGCACCCAACTATGACGCCTAGACGTCAGCCTTCTAGAAGCCTATTTTAACCACCTGGTGCCTAGGCATATGGTCACTTTTTTCTCTTTTACTCTATTTGGCCCTATTTTGCTCCATTTTTGCTATTTTTGCTCTTAAACTTTATTTTCTATACCTAAAATCAAAAACACACAAAATATATTCCATTAAAGAGCAATATTCTTAAAAATTAACATTA
>NW_018226126.1:0-427 GCF_001263595.1 Phalaenopsis equestris | reverse complement strand
TGTTTCCACACCCAAAAACTGTAAGCAAAAGTGAATCCCAAATAAGCACTAAAATTTCATGAAGTAAACGTCGAAGTTATCGACAATTTCGACGGTGTTGTAATCCTCAAAGTAATAAAATCCTCTGCAACTCTGTGGACGTAGACAATTTGTCGTACCTATGTGTTTCTGTGTTTTCTATTTTGTGAATTTCGTTTTATTGCCGTCGTTTTTTCAACAACTTCCACCAAAGAATATCGGGAAATATTTGCATTTGGACTACGCACGCAGAGCTGCGTGCGTAATAACCTCTCAATAACCTCCATTTTGCAGTTATTAGGGGGTTATTGGGAGGTTATTGATGTATTAATTTCAATAACATATAACCTCAATAACTTTCCAATAACCTTGGTGGGTTCTATTTCGATGTTATTCATAGATTATTATG
>NW_018226125.1:0-4468 GCF_001263595.1 Phalaenopsis equestris | reverse complement strand
TTGAAAGTTCTTGAATCTCGATATTGTTGACAGTTAACACTACATTTTTTTTTTTGGGTCGTTTACATACATGGCTAGCACACAATTCTTGTGTATGTACATATCTCACACCTAAACTTTCATATTTACATACATAGCATTCAAAATTTTTATTTCACATCAAAAATAGTATTCTTATCCTTTTTTAGAAGTCAAATATATTTTTTCATGCATATGTTAAAAGCACCAAACTGCCATGTGTGTAAAAATGAAAGTTTTATGTAAATACATAAGAATTGTGTGCTACTACGTGTATTAATTTTCTATTATTTTTATATATAACTCATATGCTTCTTTCCACCTTTGTAGTGTGTAATTTCATCAGAATTGCTTGTCGCTCAGTTTTTCGTCTAAATGCTTGCTTTTTGTTCATTTTTTTATTCAATTTTTCTCATATTAGTGGGCTTGTCAACAGTGGCATTTATTTTTTTCATTTTTGTAGATTGCTGCTTTTGATTTGTTGTTTGGAGTAGATAAAGAAAATACAGACATACTGATGTATTGTACCGGCGGCATTCGTTGCGATGTATATTCTACAATTCTCAGGTGAATATTTTGTTGTCCTTCAGGATCACCCTATTTGTTTTTATCAAAAGGAAATTTTACATACCTGGCACTCAATTCTTATGCATTCACATAAATCACACCTAAACTTTTATATTTACATACATAGCACTTCGGTGTTTCAAACTTATGTATGAAAAGGTGTATTTCACTCTTTAATATGATAATAGTGTTATTTTTTATGTGGTATTAAAGATTTGAGTGTCATGCCTGTAAATATTAAAGTCTTGGTGGAAGATATGTAAATATATTTGAATTGTGTGATATGTATGTAAATGCCTTTTTTAAAAAGAAAATGTATCGTAAGTCTCGTATGGCAGGCAAAGGGGCTTCCAGAACTTATATACCTTAAGTGGTGGTGTTTCTCATTATCTGAAGAGCGAAGGATCTACTGGATGGATCGGAAACCTCTTCGTCTTTGATTCTCGACTCTCTTTGCCTCCTTCCACCTACAATTCCAGCTTAATTACAAATGTAAGATCTAAAATAGCATCAGAAAGCGATAGATTTGCTAGATGTTACATCTGCAGATCCCAAGTGCTGGAACTCAGGCATAGAAACTGTGCAAATCTGGACTGTAACAGACTCTTTTTGTAAGTTACCAATGCCTTATAATTTAGCAAACAATTTGTGCAAAAGATTAAAGTGCCAAATATTCCTCTGATTATTTACATGGGTTATCTTAATATTACAGTCCATAAAAATGTTAAATTAGTGCTCAGACTCTTTTATTGTTGGCTGAAATAGTCCCCATAAAATAATCCCCATGGAGGATGGGGACTATTTCAGCCCCTTTTAAAAGAGTTCAGAGACTAAGGGTGCATTTGGGGCAGCTTGTGCTTACCCAAATAAGTCGTTTATTTGAAAACGCCAACTGCAGGGTTCAACCCGCGTTTAGTGTAAAAAATCAACTGCATTTTCGGATAAGCCGCTCAAACGCAGTTTCCAAATTGTGAGACTGCGTTTTGAAAACTCCGCTACAGCGGATAAGCTGCCCCAAACGAAGCATAAATTAACACTTTTATAAACTGAGAGCCTAAAATGACTCCGACAAAGAGTAAAGGGTCCATTTTGACAATTTTCTCTTGTGCAAAATTAGTTCTCCCTCTTTTGAAAACTAGACACTTATGATAACTTGCAGGTCTTGTGGGACCTGTGTAAAGGAGTTCAGGGGTTGCTGCTGCTCTGATTGCATCAAATCGCATCGATTGAGGCCTGTTCTTCCGGGCCACAAGAGATATCAAAAGTGGCATCTTTATCGTGACCGCGATCTATAGATACAATTTTCCTTGCATTTGTATTTGGAGGTATTTATCATTTTATTTGTGGTCTTCTCTTTGTTTGCAAATTGATGTGTCTTAACCATATTTTCTGTTAATTTGTAAATTTTGGCATATTATATATATATATATATATATATATATATATATAAATGTTGTCTCCCACGCTCGGCTCTGCTAGGGTTTCACCCCATGTTTAGCAACCCTTATCGAAGATCATTTCTCCGGCCGGCTCGCGGCTTCGAAGTCGCCTGCGTCTTGTCGTCTATGTTCGAAGCCGACAGATCGCATCTCGTCGTCTCTTTCGAAGCCGACGGATCGCATCTCGTCGCCTCTGTTCGAAGTCGACAGATCGCATCGCCTCTTCCTCCTTCGTCTTCCTCCTCACAGATGCCGACAGCTCGCGTTGGCATCGTAGATTGCGGCGAAGAAGAGTCTGTGTCGATCGACAGCTTGCTGAATAAATGGCTTCAAGACGTTCCTACACTGCCGCCCTCGCCAGTGATAACCCCATCTCCGCCCCTCTTTCGAATATGTTTCCACAACGATACCACGATAATTTTGCTCTTGGCATGGAAACTGGATTTCTCAAAAAACCTTCTCGTAAAAATGACAAACCTACAATCTTTCTCACTGAGCCAGAGATCTCCACCCTAGCTGCGCCCTGCTGACTGTTCTTAGTAGGTAAGTTTCTTTATAGAAACCTAAACTTGAGCTAATTTGAAAGGACTTTGAACAAATGAAGCTGAAAGGGGGTTGGAAGATCGGTAAATTGGATGGTCGTCGCATTCTTATTCAATTATCAAATGACAAAAATTACACTCATTTGTTTGCGAGAAGAGTTTTTAGAATAGAAAACCAGGTGATTAAGGTTTTAAAATGGACGGTGAATTTTGACCATCGTACTGAACCTCCTACCATTCTTGTTTGGTTGCGCTTCCCAGGTTTGAAGATCCACATTTTTTTATCAAGAGTATCTCTTCGCTTTAACGATGGTATCCGGTAAACCCCTCAAAGCTGACACGCCTACGATGAATCTGAATCGGCCTTCAAAAGCCAAAATTTTGATAGAAAGGGATATTACTTTACCTTTTCCGGGAGAAATATGGATTGAGACACAACATCAAGGATTTTGACAGCAAACAGAACTTGAACAGATACTACTTTATTGTACCAACTGTCGTATTTTATTGTACCATTGTACCAACTGCCGTATGTTTGGACATTCTCCTTCTCAATGTTATCAGTTGCATCTGAATTTAAAACCTTCAAGTAAAAACACTTCTGGAGCTGCACCACCTCATACATGTCCCTCCGCTCCTGAGTGCATTCTACAAACTATTGAAACACCGGTTGACACGATGTCACCTCCCCCTCCCACCACCCGACACAATATTGTCTCTGTTCTTTCGACTGATATTTTGGTAGATGGTTTACTTGGATCTGATAATCAGGATAGTATTGATGCTCCACATCCCCAGGATGCATCAGGTGTTGAAGAGACATGCTTACCATCTCTTCAGAATCAGAATGTTGTTATTGTTAATCAGGAGCTGGGGGCCCATTCTCTCATACATGTCAACAATCTGTTGACCACACCGGTCAGATGAGCCAGTCCTCGGATGAGGAATGACAGGTATACACATCTAGAAAGAAAAAGAAGAACGAAGGCACACCGCAGCTTAAGAAATTGATGGAGGATACTCTAATAACTTTGGGTAATGGAACGACACTCAACAATTTATTAGCTGTCTCCGCTCCCAGAACTAGAGGCAAAACCAGAACCAAAGGCAAAGGCAAGACCAAGCTGGCTCGTGTCTAGCAGCTTATTTCCTACAAGTTTTGTTTTTGTGTTTTATCTATGTTTCATCATTTTAGGATGATAGCGTCTGATGTATCGTATGGGTACGGCACTTTTTTTTTGGGTTCTCTCATACAACTTCTATGTATCTTTTCAATTTCAATAAAATTAGCCCTCTGGCGTTTATAAAAAAAAATACTAATTTGATTGAACATATTGTAAGTTTACACCCATATTTAATCGAGTGTGACATCTTTTTTACGAAGGGAAAATTTTATAAGACCCAAACATTTCTCAAATCATTCGGAATGGATTTAAATAGTTACATATCTTCTGATTTAGAAAAAGCACTTTTAGAAAGGAATGGATTCAACATAAACTCATAATTTTTATGCACATATTGCCTGTACAGCCAGCCTCCTGCTGCTTAAATCGTTACATTGATCTTCACCGAAGGTTTTCCCGTCAACAGCAATCGAACATGTTTCCTGTCCAACGCATGCCTATAAAGACAACACAAAACACCCGACAATTAAAATTTAGGTGAAAAAAAACTTATAATCTATGATGCACGGACAACCCTAATTTAGGAGCAGTGCAAGGTCAGACATGTGAGACACTGATACGCCTCCGACATGGCTCAAACACGTGTCGAAAATGACATAAAAACATCTAATTTAAATATTATTTAAAAAAAAAAGGATAGACATGTCATAATTTAATAAAATAAAAATTACTTAAATTTTCTAAAAGTATTTATGCATATTTTTTTACATATATATTA
>NW_018226124.1:6472-7246 GCF_001263595.1 Phalaenopsis equestris | reverse complement strand
TTCCCTCTCACCCTCTCTCTCAGCGTACATCAATCAAATTATGTCTCACTTTATTCAAGTCTTTCTCATTCTCCCTCTCCTCCCTATCTTACCTCTCACCCTCTCTATCTCCTTGATGCTCTTTTATATCCCTCTCTCTCTCCTCACTCTCTGCATATCATTAACTCTATCCACCTCTCTCAATCTCTCCTTCTCTTGCTTTTTTTTCTCAATTTTTCACTCTCTCTTTCTGCGCTCATTCTCACTCTCTCCCTCTCTTTCCTTCACACTCTCTCCCACTATATATACTTATCTACTGCCATCTTTTTTCTCTCTCCAACTCTCATTTCTCAATCTCTCTCGATTCATCTCCTTATGCCTCCCTCACTCTCACTATCTCCCTCTATCTCATGCTCTTTTTCATACTCTCACCCTCTCCTTATTGCTCTCTCTCTCACACCCTACCCACTCACTCTCTCCCTCACTCTCCATCTCTCTCACTCTCTATTGCTCTGACACTCTTACTCACTCTATCTCTTTCTATCTTTTGCTCCCTCTCTCACACCCACACTTTCTCCTCGTCTCTGTCTTTCCTGCTCTTTCTTTCTTACTCTCCCTCTCTCCTTCTCTCTCCCTCTCCATTTTTCGCTCTCTCTCCCTCTCGCTCTCTCACTCCATGACCAATCTTTATTCACTCACTCTTTCTCTTTGTCAATAAATCTCTACCTAACTCTCCATTTACTCAGTCTTTCTCTCTCTCCATTCTCTATCTCTCTCCATCACACCCTCTCTCTC
>NW_018226124.1:4231-5249 GCF_001263595.1 Phalaenopsis equestris | reverse complement strand
CAACCCTCAAACGCTCCCTCCCTACATCCCCTTTTTGTCCCCTCCCTCTCTCCTTTCCTCTCTCTATTTCTCTCTCCCTCCCTTCTCTACTCCCTATGATCTCTCATACATTTTCTCTCTCTTTTTCTCTCAACCTCTTTCATTCTTTCTTCTCTCTTTTTTAACTATCTTTTTCTCTCCTTTTTCTTACTCTTTCTAGCTCCATAAAGAGAGGGAGAGTGGGAGTGGGATTAAAGAGTGTAAGAGAGAAAGGGAAGGAGAGCAATAAAATGAGTAGAGATAGATAGAGGACATGGGAAGTGAGTGTTTGGCGGTGGGATAGGAATTGAGAGAGAGCAACCGAGAGAGAGAGAGAGAGCAAATGAGAGAGTGATAGGGGCTGAGAGAGAAAATAAATAGAGTAAGAGAGATAATAAAAGAGAGGGAGAATGAGATAAAGATACAACAAGCAAAAGAGGTAAATAGAGAGGGAGGGGACGAGCGTGAGACAAAAAGGGAGTTGGGGGGGGAGAGAGGGGAAAATAGTTGAGAGTGTAAGAGCAAGCATGAGAAAGAGGACTAGTAGAGAGAAGAGTAAGAGAGAGATTATAAGAGAGAAGGAGAAGAGTGAGAAAGATACAGTGCACAAGCGAGTGAGTGAGACAGAGAGAGGGAGGTGGAGAGAAGAAGCGAGAGAGAAAGAGTGAGGAAGAAAAAGGGAGAGAAATATAGATAGTGGTAGTGGGAGATGAAGAGAGAGTGAGGGATAGAGAGAAAAAGATAAGTATGGAGAGAGAGAGAAAGAGAGGGAGCATCAAAGAGGGAGAAAGAGAGTGTGGGAGAGAGAGAGAGTGAGCAAGATAGATTGAGGGAGGGAGATAGAGTATGTGTGTGAGAGAGGGGGAGAGAGAGAGATAAAAAGATGGAGGGAGAGAGTGTGTGTGTGTGAGTGAGGGAGAAAAAAGGTTCACAGTTGCTAGGAAGGGAAAGATAAAAAGATGGAGGGAGAGAGTGTGTGTGTGTGAGTGAGGGAGAAAAA
>NW_018226124.1:0-812 GCF_001263595.1 Phalaenopsis equestris | reverse complement strand
AGGTGAGTAAGAAAGCGAGAGTGTGAGAATGTGAGAGAGATTTAGTGAAACAAAGAGAGAGCAAAAATGAGAGAGAGAGAAGAAAGCAAGTAAAGAAAATGAAGGCAAAGTGAGAAGTGAGAGACAGATAGAAAGGAAGAATGAGATGAGAGAGATTATGAAAGAGAAAGAGGGAGAGTGAGGAGAGAGAGGGAGCGATAGTAAAAATGAGTAAGAGAGCATGACATAAAAAAGAGAGCTAGAGGAATAATATAAGGGAGAGGGATAGAAGAATAAGCAGGACAAGGAGAAAAGTGTGAAAGAGACAAGAAATGACAAAAAAGAGATATAGAGAAAGGGGAGAGAGATGGACATTAAAAGAGAGCAAGAGAAAGAGAGAGAAGAATGAAGAGTAAGTGAGAGTGACAGACAAAGAGAGTTGGAATAAGAGAGACTAAGGGAAGAAAGAGAGATAGAGCAAAAGAGAGAGAGAGGAAGTGCAAGTATAAAGCGAGAAAGGTCGAAAGAGGAATGGAGAGAGATGGGGAGGGGAGAGACAGAGAGGCAAAATGAAGTGAGGGAGGGAGGGAGGGAGGGAGAGAGGATAATATAGAAATTTAGAGATAGTGGGAAGAGAGAGGGAGGGAGGGAGAAAGCAAGAGGGAGGGTGGGAGAAAATGGGACAGAGATAAAGAAAAGAAAGAAGAAAGGGTAGCAAGATCAAAAGAGAGAAACAATAGAGTGGGAGGGAGCGAGTGAGCATAGAAGCTAGAGAGTGGATAGAGGAAGAGTGAGAAATTCTAGAAAGATAGGAGGACAAGTGAGAGAGGAGG
>NW_018226123.1:0-1281 GCF_001263595.1 Phalaenopsis equestris | reverse complement strand
CCCTGCCTCCTCTTTAGATTGTATCATCCCAAAATTCAAATTTAAATTTCAATTTTCCCTCATCCTCTCTTTTTCCCCTATTTCCCTTGAGATTATAAATCATTTCTGAATTAAATTAAATCGGAAATTCTCATTTTTAACTTGACCGTTAAAAAAATAAAATAAAACAAACGAAAATGAGACCGATTCATTTTTAAAACCAAATTAAATCAATAAAACTCACAAATGTTTCGGTCTAAAACATTTAAATTCGTTAAAAAGAAAAAAAAAAGCTCGGATCAATTCCGGGAAGGAATCCTTTCCAAGTAGCGCTTTTATAGATTTCCAAACCCAACATGACTTCAATTTATATCAAACCCAAAATGAAACTTCAAAAGCCTTCTTCATTTCGTAAAATATAGGATAACAATTCATAGGGAACATCTTTCTAAACCTCTAAAAAAAAAAAAAATCACGCCATTAGAAGTCTTTCAATTTCAATTTTAATCAAAAGCTCGCAAGTAAGGCAATATTCCAAAAACCAGACTCAAATCCAGCTAAATGAATAGGAAGCTCATGGCTAAGGCATCATCCCAAACCAAAACTCAAATCCAGCATACACTTCAACAAGAGGCAGCAAGAGAAGCAAAATGTAAACCTCAAAATGTAATTTCCAGCATTTAAAACAATCTTCCAGCATATATTTCAATAAGGGGCAGCAAAAGAAGCAGAATGAGAACCCCAAAATGTAATTCCCAGCATTTAAACATCCTCCAGCATATATTTCAATAAGGAACAGCAAGAGGTGCAAGATAAAAATCCCAAAAAGAACAACTTCTAACATGTATTTCAACAAGGGACAGCAAAAGAAGTAGAATGAGAGTCCCAAAATGTAATTTCCAGCATTTAAAACATCCTTCCAACATGTATTTCAACACGGGGCAATAAAGGAAGTAGATAAAAGCCCTAAAAATGTAATTTCCAGCATTTAAAATATCCTTCCAACATGTATTTCAACAAGGGGCAGCAAAGGAAGTAGATAAAAGCCCCAAAAATGTAATTTCCAGCATTTAAAACATCCTTCCAACATGTATTTCAACAAGAGGCAGCAAAGAAAGTAGATAAAAGCCCACAAATGTGATTTAAACATCCTTCCAACATGTATTTCAACAAGGGGCAGCAAAGGAAGTAGATAAAAGCCCCAAAAATGTAATTTCCAGCATTTAAAACATCCTTCCAATATGTATTTCAATAAGGGACGGCAAAGGAAGTAGAATGAGAGTCCCAAAATGTAATTTCCAG
>NW_018226122.1:0-832 GCF_001263595.1 Phalaenopsis equestris | reverse complement strand
TTAGTGCATGGGTCCAAGTGAGTGCAAATGGCCAAGTTTTGGGTTTGGTCTAGGCTAGCCATGTCACTTTGACCAATTAAATGTTGATTTTTGTGTAGATGATCATAAGGAATAACTTTGGTGAAGGATGGAAGTGGTTTTGAGCTCAATTGAAGGGTCAATTTGAGGGAATTTTAAATTTTAGTTAATTTGGTCATGTTGGGCTAGCCTTGGGTCTAGCTTGGGTTAGCCCTGGGCTAAATCAAAATTTATTGTTTTAAATGGTAAATAGGGACCCTATGAATTTATTTGAGTTTTTACCAGGGTTTGATATAAATCCGCCAAACTCTAGATCAGGTGGATTTTAAAGCCGGCATTATTTGGGGGTGTTTGGCTGCAGGGTCAGATTTACGTTAAGTAGGATTAATCAAATCCGGATTTCCGGCAAGCTCTTGATGGGAGTGAAGCTTGCAAGCAACGACAACTTAAATTCATTAAAACCGCCTCTCTGTGGGATTTATTAAACTTGGATTTACAGATGAAATGGCTGTAGAGAAGACGAAATTGGCTCAAATTGTGGGCCAATTAAGCTTGGATTTAGTTTATTTTGGCCATATCAAAAGTTAGTTTGAGTTTAGGATTGTAATTGGGGTCAATTGAGATCAAATTGATGGACATTTGAGTTGAATTTGGGGAAATTTTGGCCCTTAAAGGCAAATTTGGGGGTTTTGGTTAAATATGGTTAAATTGGCCAAATTTGGTCATGTGGTAGTTATGAAAAATGAAATTAGGAATATTTTGGATTTATTTAAACTTTTTGGGAATTTTTGGAATTTTGGGTTATGGAGGGGTA
>NW_018226121.1:57955-74022 GCF_001263595.1 Phalaenopsis equestris | reverse complement strand
AAACCCTAAACTTTCTCCAAACTTTTCCTAACATTTCTCTCACACATATCCCCTTTTTTATAACCTAAATTCATTCTTTTAAATTGTAGGGTTGAAGTTTGAAGAGTTGCCACAAGAACCCTTTCAAAAAGCGTCCAAATACATTGAATTTCGGCCCATAACTGCCAAAAGTCGGTCTATAGTCGTCCCGGGCGCCATCGGCGAGCTTTTCTGTCATTTTTTTGTCTTCTCGGGTAAATCTTGCTGTCGGCGCCATTTTGGCGCCGTCTGCGAGCAGACTACTCAGCTCCACCGTTTCGCTCCGTTTGGCTCTGTTTTAGCTCTGTTTTGCCACATTTCAGTTGCATTGTGTTTGTAAGAGATAGCTCTACAAAATAAGCATGAAAACAACCTTTCTTTAAAGTGTAATCTCATTCAAAAATATATAAGAAGTGTAAAATAGATTAAGCATCGAAAGACTTATCGAAAGGTGATAGGGTAAAATTTCCTTTCTTGCTGGTTTTTACTTCAAATTGCACCGTTTTTATTTTTTTTTTTCTCCAAAAGTCCATTTCTTGTACCGGAACTCCAATGACCATAATTAATCATACCTGCAACAAAACATCCAAAATACCCTTCTTTAAAGTGTAATATCATCAAAAATAGTGTAAAATAGGTATGAAAATCTCAACATATTTTCCTTTGGTCAGGCACACATCTCCTCATAACTAAATCTTTGTATTGTTTGTACAAATATTGGTCATCCCAAAAAGTAAATGAATACAATTCTTCTCTTGTTATTTTTTCAGCCCATATGGTAAAATACCACTAGCAATGCAATTTACAATATCAACATACCGTATATCATCATACCAAGATATTTCCCATCTTTTTACAACATAAAGTTGTTCATCAGAAAAAGTTTCATTATTTTCTTTTTCAAAATCAAATGTTTCTTCTTGTTCTAGCCTAGATAAATGATCAACAATTTGATTATCAGTTCATTTCCTATTGATTATCATAAAATTAAATTATTGCATAGAAGTACCCATCTAATTAATCTTGGTTTCACATCATTCTTTTCCATAAAATATTTTATAACTGAATCGTTTGTATGCACAACACACTTAGCTCCAATTAGATATGACCTAATTTATCAAAAGCATAAACAATGGCTTATAACTCTCTTTCAGTAGTGGTATAATTAATTTAAGCATCATTGAGAGTTTTACTAGCGTATTATATAACAATTAGATATGACCGTTTTGGGCTCTTTAAATTATTCCTTTGGGATGACTATGTTCCATTCCTTGAAGCTATATTCTAACAAGTCCTTGAAAACATAGCAATCTTTAATCTTGTGCCTTAGCATCTTGTAGTAGGCACAATAGTTGGGTTGGTCCTTCATATCAACTTTCCCCGGCCTCTTGACTTCGACCATATTAAATATTGATATCTTTAGCAGGCGATGAATTATCTTGGCCATGACCTCTATCTTGAGCACATACTCTTTATTCATCTACTCAGCCATCGAATTCTTCTCCATTCTCTATTGATTAGATTATTGGAACTGTAGCTGAAAAGACTGCTTCAACTATGACGCACGACATTTTGTTGCTGTTTCTTCCATTCTGCCTACACCTACATCTGCTACTTGTCATTATCCACTATAAATATATTTTTTGATTTCTTCTTAAATGCTCATGCTAACTTCAACAATTCTGTCTTTTATATCATACTCAGCTATTTTGCCTCCTTCTAGAGGTTTACAACTTTGCTGAGTAACTTTCCAAATCTCTTTATCATGAATCTTGCAAGAATGAATGCCACCAGTTTATGAATACGTTTGAGAAGAATCTCAATGGAATGCAACACTTGAAGTTATGGTTCACACTTCATACTGATATTCCTCCACTGAAGGATGAATTCTACGAGAGTGTCCCCTAGTTTCTACTTTTCTACAATTAGGTCACCAACAATAATGTGATGATGGACTCCAATGAAGCATTGAATGAAGATATTGTGAAATTTGGTTAAGGTTTTGATAGACCCATTGAGAATCTCAACATACTAGAAAAAAATAACACTTATAAAGTTGTTGGCGTACTAGAAAAACAAAAGGGCGTCATTAACCCCCGTGTTGCAACAACTTGCTAAGAAGTGTGCAACATGTTGATGATGGTTTTTGATCTCATCAAATAATTTGAAGAGTGGAGGTACGAAACCCTTAGGATATTGAATAGAATTAAATTCCTCTAGGAAGGGACTACCCCTCAGAACAAGTGATTTGCCCAACACTTGAGCCATCATTTCCTTTACTTTTTGCTTTACTAACTGAGTGATTTATGTTTCATGGATACCGCTTTAGGTGGAATCACTCTTATTTTGATATTGTTCCAATTCATTTGCTAATTCTATTTTGTCATCGAGAATTTGGACTACTGGTCGGGTGGTCTCAGTGGCTGACGGCTATGTTATTTGTACTAAGCTGTGCAAAGTTGCTCGCACTGTCATCATCTCTTTGACTTTCTGTTGGAGATGGCTAATCTAGTCTTCTCAATGTTGAATGATCCTCTACAACTCTTTTATCAATTCTTCATCACTTGGTGGTGACTCCTCTTATGTAAATGAGTCAGCTTGAGTTTTCACCATGTTTATTCCGTAGATGCCTCCTTCATGTCATTAGGGAGCCCCTTCTTCTCTCTATCAATAACTGTCTAACATCGTCTCTTAATCTTTTCAATCACTTTTCCACTAAATGAGATTCTTCTTGGATATTATTAAAAAGAATGGTAGACTGTGTACCCACACCATCAGAGACTTCCTTTCATGGATTGCATCTCCATACATTCTTTTGAGTATGGGATGGGACACTTTTAGAGGCATGTCATTGTACTATGGGTGGGTAAGATCCCTAGCTAGTAACATCAACACAAGTGAGTTCATGCTAGCAGATAATTTTTTATCTCTTGAATGTAGTTCCTCATTTGCTGATGGGAAAGTTAGATAGTGTCTAAGTCTGGCTTTGGTAGGAGAGCAAATGTGTTATTTTTTGGAAATGGCAGAATTGTCTATCATTTTTGGTCCCCAAAAAGTTTGACTGGAACCCGAGGTGCAACAACTAGAATATATATGTCCCCCAATAGAAGATTGGCTAGGTATGTTGGTCTTCAGATATCTACGGCCTAGCTTTTATTCTTTGAAAATTTTTCCTTTCATGTATGGGGAGACTGCACACCCCATCTTGTTTAGGAGCTGACAGAACAAGCACTTCCCTTTTTTGGAAAGATTCTTGAACACGGAATGAATTCTTGAGATGAATGGGCTCTTCTTTTTTTTGGGAGGTGACAGAAGGATAATGATGAATTAATAGCAATCTAATGAATTTTTCCTCATCATGAATGGCAAAAAATGAGTAAAACTAGTCCCCATAAGAGAGGACTATTTTTGAGAGCCCCAGTTCCTAAAGACCATTAAATTATTTCTTGTAAGCCTTGTTTGTCTTCTTCTTCTTCTTCTTCTTCATCATCTTTAGGGTCAAGTGGCTGATATTCCTCCACTGAGTACGGGTCAGCGGTATAGGTTTTGAGTTAGAACCAATCTTGTGGACAATTTTTTAAGTTTCAATGGTGAGACAAATCTTGATGGACTTCAAAGTTCTTTTAACAGTAGCGAACTTCTCTAACAGAGTCCTTTTGAGTGGAGGGAACTCCTTATGGGACTTTTGATTTAGATTGAACTCAATTGGCGGTTCTATAACCTCAGTGGTAGTTTTCTTTGTTACATTGTGAGGAAGGTCACTGAGAATAATCCCAATCTCATCGAATCCAAACCCAAACTTGATTAGAGAGACCTAGTAGCGAGCAGCTTTGTTAGTTGGCAAATTGGGTTCTTCGGTGAACACAAAGACTAGTCTCGGAGGATCCATTATCATGGTACTATAGTTTTAAAGAGATTTAGAATGTTAGCCCAACTTGTCTTTGGGACTTGATTCTGTATTTTTTCTTACTAACCCATTATGTAAAATGAGAGTTTTGTTTTATCGAGTATTAGTTTGATTCTTTACTTTATAGTTTTTATTTTTTCATTTTGTTCTTTCCATTTTGTATTTTCTTTATTTTATTATTATTTTGTTCCAAGATTTCAGATCCAATGATTCATTGTCCATGAATGGTTTTGGGAAAGAGGGGGTTTTAGTCATGTTTTACCCAAGAGTGAAATGGGCAGAACATAGAAGTGGAGGTAAATTAATTTAACCTATGCAAAGCATAGGTACATCACCCAAATGTGAGGTCAAGTCTAGCAACCAGAGATGAGGAGAGAAGAATTCCCTAGGAGAGTCGCCACTAGATCTGATGGCAGTCACTGTCGGCACTAAAAGGTTGAGAGCTGTGAAGTTGTCGGCTGCTAGGATGGATATCCCAACACCCATTTTAATTTAATTTAATATATATATAATTTGGAAAAAAATAGTATTTTGGATTTTAGAAAATACAAGACCAGTCCGATCTCATATCCCTAATAGTTTAAATAAACGAGCCTAATACCGTAAGTAATGTATTCATCCCGAAGGATATACACACATCTTACTGGTAAGTCTCGATTAAATAAACTAAGGATTGTATGTCATCCGTAAATCTGCAAAACCATTTTTTTATTATAAGCCAACAAGTTTCCCTATTTAATACAAAAAACTAAATAAGGTTTATTTTAAGTTTGGTTCGGAAATGCTTTCTATAAGTGCAAGTCCCTATAGTTAATTACATCCTAGACAACCGAAGTCACCTAGAAAGCTCTCGATAAAAATATGGGGATATTATCTTCAAGGAGTTCAAAGGAATATGACTTTTCAACGAGATCGGAAAAAGAGGTGTGAAAGAGGAATAGCTTAAATTTAGAACATTTTATTTTTGTAATCCAAAGGAGCAAGAATTAGACGATGTCATAGGTCCCAAGGAGAATCTCAGTGACTTCCCAAACTATCCTACTGTTTGTATTCAGTTTTGGAGATTAGATTTATTGAATGTTTCATCCTGCCTATTTTATTAAGTAGGGCTTACATTTGTGTAAAACGATCTCACAAATAGTATGGAAGATGTGAGAATTTAGGTTGTAAAGAACGACAACCTTAGAATCCTAAGGCGAGTTAGGGCTTATGTTGTAAAGCAGAACCATACAAAGGCATAAAGATAAGTTAAGGATTTATGTTGCATAAGCAAACAACCCCAAAGTCCTATGGATTTTTTGTTTAATTTTAAGAGAAGATATGTAGTTGTAGATCATTGTTGTAGAATGCTGCCCACAGGAAAGCTCCAAGCTCCTCGATAAAGTAGCAGGTTTTAGTTTTAGAAGTGTCAATTGAGGAGATGAGAAAAATATCCTGTTTTAGAAGTTACATTTTCTAGTGTGTTAGATCATGATTTCAAATCAATTATTTCAAAATGTTGTAGTTATTTAAAAATTATTAGGGGATATTAAAGTTGGGCATGTTAAAGTTGATTAGAGCAACACCGGTTAGAATCCTACGGTTCCCTCATTCTGACACCACTATTTTTTTTCTTTCAGATTCACTTAATCGAAATGAACTTACTAAACTCAACTTAATGAGTTCCATACTTTCATTTAGACCATGGGAAGTCTTGTTAGCAACCGTAGGTTACCTCCTCCGAGGGATTCCTGGTCATCCAATAGAGACATTTTAATTTAGTTGTAAATTTGATTTTTTGTGATGTCTGTGATTAAATTTTGAGTTGTCTTATTTTTTGAATGTTGTGGTAGTGAATTTTATCTTGTTTAGTTTTTTTAAAATTTTTTTTTGTTTTATCTTATAAGTTTTAGTTTTGACATGCAGGGTGACATCATTGTTTAACATGCAAGTTCATGAGCAGGAGAAGTACAGTAAACAAAGTGTGGGAAAAGAAGATGTTATGAACTATAAAAGATAAAAGCGTACCTGTCGAGTCTTCTCGTTCTTCCACTTGAAAGTTCAATACTTGCAAGACATATGTATATAGTTTTGCAAGAATTAAAGCATGCTTCTAGAAAAGGAATAGGAAGTACTAGTATAAGGTGTGTTTACCAGATCCTATGTCATATCTTAATGGGTCCTATTTATCTAAGTGTATAGATTATTTCTTAAGCAAGACATAATGAGTTTAATCATACTTCAAGATATCCAAAGGAGTATGAGAAGAGTCTAGGGACCAGGCCCTAGACATCTCACAATCTCATAAAAAATTTTGAGTTTATTCAAACTCATTATGTTGCTTAATAATTCATTTCTATCATACCCTTATGCTAAATGAACTATGCTCTAGCAAACCCTAAGGATGGGGTAATTATCACTTGATGTTTTATTTATAAATTATATAGGTAAAGACTCTTAGGGGCAATTTGGTTTAATTAAGGAGCTTAGCACTTTAATTTTAAAGACGAGCTTGTAGTGTTTTAAAAAGTTTTAAATTAGTTATAAATTATTTTCTAAACCTCATTAAACAAAATTTTGCTTAAGTCTAGCTTACTACTAAGCCCTTAAAAAGCTAATGGGTAGATTTGTAATTTTAGAAAAAGATTTAAATGTTTATACCTTTAATCCTTAACATGAATCATAAATCATTTCAAAATCATTAATTGGGGCTTAAAATCAGTGAGTTATGATCTTCCAAAAGCCAAACCCCTCACCTTAATAACTTTTCAAATTTTCTTCCAAATTTCATTAATCTTAAGAAATTACAAATTTATCATTTATAAGACCAAAATGAGATTGGTTGCTGCCATTTATCCCTCTCATGTTCCAATCCTCAAAATACATCAATTAACATCATCTGTTACCCTTTTAGCCATTTGATTAAGCCTAAATATTAATTAAGCCTTAAAATCTAAAATTACCCTTTTTCCCCTAAGGCCCTAATACTCTATAATTCATTAAAGTAAACTCAAATGAAATGAAAATTTTATATTATCCCATTCATAGGTTAATTAAAACACCAGAGGAGAAAATGTGATTTTTCTGAATTTATTTAATCTTACAATTATTTTTAATGGAAAATAGGGATTTTTCAATCAAATTTTAATAACTCAATCAAACAAAAACCTCTATACTTAAGAAAATTATTGGAGATTCACCTAAATTAGAGAACCACTTGGATCAATTTTCATAATTTTTAGAGGTTTAATTTAATTATTAGAACTATTTGTTTGTTTTAAGTATGAATTAAATAGAAAATATTATTTAAATAGAAAATTAAGTTTTATATTTTTACTAAATCTATCTAAGCCCAGAGAAACTAAAAAATCAAATTTCATAATTTTTTATTTATATTTTAATTATTGGAATTATTTTTGTGAGAAATTAGAGAAATTCATTTTTAAGCCTTTAAAATTAATATCTTGACTTAGAGAATTAGGAAAATCATTTTAATTGATTCTTGGTGATTAGTAAGTCAAATGTGATATTTCAGATTGTTTTTACAATTCTGTAATTTTAAAATTTTTTTAAATTAATATTTAATTATTTAAATGTCCAAAAATAGCTCAAAAATGAAGTATTTATTTTAATTCCAATTTTAATTTTCTTAGGTTCCACTAGTCATAAGGTTCTCCCAAAACTAATTTGGTGATTTTTTGAAATTTATTTTAATTATTATAATTATTTTAATAACAAAAATGTGATTTCACTTGATTAATTCATTTGAGTGGTACAATTAACTCCAATTGACTTGAAATTTTTATTGGGGACTCCACTAACATTAAACTATAGTGGAGAATAATTTTCATGTCATTTAAATTTATAATTAAACCAAATTAAGTTTATTATATTTTTTATGGTTGGTGAAAATTAGGATTATTTTCAATGAGTTAAGTCAAGTTTATATTTTTCCTAGGGTTCTCTGACCAAAATAAACATACCAAAACAAATTTTATATTTTTTTGATGTGTATTTTAATTATTATTATTATTTTACCAAAATAGACCTGATATAATTGAAAAATAGAGATCTCTGCCTAAAGATCCCCTGACCTTAGAAAAATCAAGGAAGATACCTCATGATAGAGAGAATCAAAGCCCCAAAAATCATGTCATAGTGAATTGCCTATGCAAATGTAGAATCAAAAGAAGAAAAACACCATTTAATTAATTAAAAATTATACATACATCAAATGGACATGAAAATATTTCCACATTATTTTTTTTTGTCCATTGATCAAGAGGGTATTTTTATTTTATTTTTGTGATTTTTCTACATCAAGATATAAATTTTTAAATTTCTGGTCATTAAATAATTAAAATAAAAGCCTATTTTTCTACTTATCCAACTCATCCTCGTAAGCGTTGAAAGACCACGCATCGCCACAGGATTGGATGCCGCCATCTGAGTTAGCCCGCACTTTATGAACACTGCTCTCATTCGATGCAATCCCAACCGTCCATACGATACACGCTTGATCCAACGATGCTCTGTCATCTTGCCCAATGAATCAAACCTGTGATCCGTCCAATTTCTAGACCTAATATCTCGCTCGATACTCAACCAAATAAAGTGTGGTTTGTTCCTATAGACTTATCTTGACTAGGAGATAATATCTATACGGTTGATCAAGCCTATAAGCATGGAGAATTAAATGAAGCTCGGTTTAGGGTTATGGTTCAATACCATTGACCATGAGGTGTGGCCTTGATTGGGTGATTCTAAGAACTTGCCTTGAGTCCAAAGAGCTCTTAGATGAAGCCTCAAGCAACGGTAAAATTCCTAGGTATGCAATCGACCAAGGCCAATTTAGGGGTTTGATCAAAGTCCACCTTAGGGTGCTCTGGTGATGGGGCTTTTGTGGGGGATCTTCTTCTCTCACTATGGGGATGGTGTGGGTGCAATTAATTTGAGTTTGGTGGAGTTTTTGGAGGTGTCATGTTTTGGCCTTGAATTTGAGCTCCAAAATTGAGCTCGAGAAATGGGCTTGAGTGGCTAAGGTTGGTTGGCTTAAACTCAAGAGGTCTTGAAGAAGCTCTGGAAGAAATTTTATAGAGTGTCCCCAATGAATTTCAAGCTCTCCTCCCTTGGCCATGGAGGGTGGGTTTAAATAGAGGGGGAATGAGAGGCCATCAGAGGCAATTGGTGGGTGCTTCGGGTTGCTCATGTGGATGCCAACAATGTGCAAAAATCCAATTGAGATGAGACAACTTGGATGGGTTTAATTTTGAGTTTTAGCCAAAGGGGAGCATTTGGGCTTGGCTTTTCCGGGTTTTTCAACCACCAAGGTGGCCGGCCGGCCAGGGAGGGGTCACCATTGGACTCAAGGAGGTCAGGGCTTGGGATTGGTGAATTCAATTAAGGTTAGCCATGTGTAAAGGTATAGAATTGAAATAAAATGGGGAAAGGGCTATTTTGAGTCAATTTGGTTCAAATCATGGTTTAGGGTTGGACTCAATCACCAAGGTTAGTTTGGGTTCTGAGAGAAATCAGGTGGCTCAGCTAAAGTGGTGTAGAGAGGTCCCCATCCAAGGGATTTTGGCTAAGAATGGGTTTAAGTGTGTCATTAAAAGGGTTAAAACCTTTTTTAAAGAGACTTTAGATTGGATTGTCCTCTTTCCATTAATAGCATGGTGATGTGGCAAGACTCTCATGGCTCACATATGGCTTGGGACTGGCTTCATGGCTTGCATGTGGCTTGGCTAATTTTCAAGAGAATGGATTTTGGATTTATTTGGTATTTTTGATGAAGTTTGTCATGATTCTTAATATGGAATAATTTAATTATTAATTTAAAACTTAGGGAATGATTTTGATTAAATGGATGATGAAGAGAGAAGAAATTGTAATGTGGGCTTTCGATTTAGGCTTTTGGAATTAGATGAGGTGTTGGAATTAGATGAGATGGGCTTGGGCTTTTAAAATTGAGATTAAATTTGGGCTAAAATTTAAAACAATTGAATGTTGAATTATATGTAGGAATATTTCATGGATGCTTTGGAAGAATTTCAAGTTGTTTTGAATTGAATTTGAAGGCCAATTTGGTGGATTTAGTCATATGGTCAAAATTAGGGCTTTTTTATTTGGGTGGAATTGGGTAAAATTGAGCTTGAATTTTGTTTACATTAGAATTTGGGATACTTAATTTTGTTTTGAAATTGAAATTGGGCAGTATTGGGGTCAATTGGGCCAAGATTGAGGCTAATTGGGGAAACATGGGCCTTTAAGGGCAAATTGGGGCTTTTGGTCAAATTGGGTAAACTTGGCCAAATTGGGTCAATGTGATAATAAAAAATTGAAATTTGGAAATGATTTTAGAATTTTTAGTAATTTTTGGAATTTTTAGGTCATGAGGGGCATTTTGGTACTTTTTGGCAATTTTGGGGGTATTTTGGGAATTAGATGATTTAGGTGAATTTTGGTCAATTTAGGTAATAGTGAGTGGTTTGAGATGATTTTTGGGCAAATTTGGGTATTTTGGGTAATTTTGGGATTTTTGGCAAAAATTAGGGTTGTAGGGGTATTTTGGTAATTTGGTGATTTTGAGCTAGAATGGGAAAGTAAGCCATGAAGCCATGCCAAACCAATAGGATCCATATGAGGATTCATTTTGGATGCTCAATATGCTGGTTCTAACCCTCTTAGCTAAAGACTAGGGATATAGGTTCATTCATATGAGCTTTCCAAAAGGAATCATGAGACCAAATCAAGGGGTCTTATGGTTTGGGGTATGCAAGAATGTTTAGTGTGTGCAAGCCATCTCAACCATCACCAGACCACCTAGGGTTAGTCCTATGGTCTGACCATCCAATGGGAGACTCTCCCTGAGTTCCCCCATACTGACCCCACCTACTAAGTGTTAGAGGTTAGGATAAATATGTGGAACTTCAAGTTGAGCAAAGAGGAGTTTAGAATTTCTAATGGTGAGGGTTCCTTTTCTAGTCTTCTAGAAATAGTCAACAGCAAATCACTATGGCTAGACCCTATACTACTAAAGAGGACAAAGCTATACCTCAACCAAAAATGAGGTCAACAGTCACCCACCACCTCGCTGACCGCTATTTGTCTTTGGGCATGTGTCATCCTCGTCGTTGTTGTCATTGTGGATTCAACAGATTTTCTTCCATCACATAGCCCTTTCTCCAAAAAAAACCACTCTCTAATCATGTGGGTGATCTAAAGGGAGAAGAGATCAGAGGGCTAAGGCATACAATAATGGGGACAAATAAAAGAAACACATGAGGAAGCTTTTGTAAAGTAGACTTCACATAGACAGCTATGAAGTGTATTGGTTTAGGACACCTTGGAAAAATTCTAGTGAAGAAGACTTGAGGAAAGCACACCCAGAACAAGACATTTAGGTTATTGTACTTTTTTAGGGTTCTCTCCTTCATATAAAGGCGAGCCCCAATTGTTAATTACATCATAAGTATTTATGGATTGTTTAAAAAAACTCCAGATTAAGGTTTTTTATCATCCTCAAGAAATTCAAATATCATTGTCAAGGAGATAAACTTCAAAGTCCTATCTTAAGGTTAATGGATTCCTAAAGATTCTAAAAAATCATGGTAAGATTCTAAACTATCCAAGGGTTTTGTTTTATTGTAATTAATTCAGCAAGAGTTTGTCCTTTTGCTCTATGTTTTAAATGTTTGTCCCTGCAAAACAAAGTTTGCACACCCTAATAACATGCAAAGTAAACCTAGGTTGATGTCCGCATTTGGTCTTCAGCATCCCTACAGAATAGAGTTAATACAAAGATATGTTTTGATTTGATTGGTTCGTTGGTTGTTTTTATTTAGGACAACTCAGTCAAGATGCTCGTGGATTTCCATTCTCTCGAGGTTGTGGGGTTCCCTAATCAAAGTTACTCCGATCAGAAGATTCATGTCAGCAACCATTATTTGTTTCATCCAAAATATCTTCATAGACCCGGGTAGCAGTGGTTCAAGTTGTGTTCATTGATCTTTGTTCCTTAAGGTTTCATCTATGTTATAATGAATTTTTCAGCTTTTAGGGGTTCAAATTTTTAGGCTTTATAACAGCTCTTAGTCGATTAGATTTTTCTTTTGTCATTTTATGTTTCATTTTTGTTTTTTGGGATGACCTTGTCAAAATCCCATGGGGTCATCATCTCGAGTTCATTGGGGTTTGTTGGTTGATTATTCACAAGTGACTAGAAGAGCAATAAATGGTTGCCTCCTCCAAAACACCTTCTCAAACGAAGTTGCATATTTGAGTTCAAGTTTAAGTTTTAGTGATTTTTATGTTGAATTTTATGTCTTTTTGTACATGATGGTTTATATCTTTCTCCAAATTTTCCTTGACTAAGGCTAAGTGTGCTTTTGTTCTCGAACTAGAAGTTAAACATTCCTTAACCACCAATCACATAGGTCTAAGTTGATTTTGAATTAATTCAATTTAGGTTAAACTAATATGAGATGACTCTCTAAGTAATCTGAGCTAACCTGAGTTAGGCTATTTTTTTCCTTGGATTATCTTAAAACTTTCATATGTCAACAAAAGTTTAGGATTGACCCAGGTTGATCTATTTTGATTAAGAGTTAAACTAGCCTTACTTGTTTTACATTGGCTCGAGGTGAACAACCTTAAATCAAGTTGGGTTAACTTGAAATCAAACCAAATTAAGTTGAGTTGACCCAAACTAAAACCCTAGAGTTAAATCAAGTTTAAGTTAAATTAGACTCGGATGAAGTCTATGTTAATTTAAATTTTAGTTATCTTTAAAGTATAGCTTGGGTTAGGATTTATGGATTGAGACTTAAGCTAAGTTTGAACTTGAGTCTCAAATCGGGTCAATATGAGTTAAGTTTGAATGACTCAAGGAATATTTGACTTAGGTTAACCTAGGAAGTTGAGTTAATTGGGTCAACGCAAGTTAGGTCGAGTTAATCAGGTGAGTTGAGTTGAATTGGGTTAACCTACGTTAAGTTGGTTTGACCTATAGAATTTAGTTGAATTGGTTTAATTAGAGTTAAGTTGGTTTGGCTCAACGAATAAGTTGAATTAGGTTAACCCGAGTTAAGTCAAGTTAACCCTGTGATATTAGTTAAATTAGGTTAACTTAATTTAGGTCGGGTTGACCCAATGATTTAGTTCATTTGGTTAATCTAAGTTAGGTCTGGTTGACTTAGTGATTTAATTGAGTTAGGCTAACCTGAGTTAGGCCAGGTAGACCTGGTGAGTTGAGTTGAATTGGGTTTACCCGAGTTAAGTTAGGTTGACCCAGTGATTTAGTTGAAATAGGTTAACCCTAGTTAGGTTGGGTTAATCCAGAGATTGAATAGAATTGGGTTAACCCAAGTTAGGTTAGATTGACCCATCCATTAAATTAAATTAGATTAAATCCAGTTAGGTCAGGTTGATCCAGTTAAACTTAAGTTTGATTAAGTTTAGCTAGGTTGAACTTAAGTTTAGTCTAGCTTGAGTTAGACCAAGAAAAAGTTCAAGTTGAACTAAGTTTAAGGTGGTTGGACTTATGATGGTTGAAGTTTAGGTATAAGTGGAGTTAAACCCATGTTGGTTTATTCTTTAGGTCTAAGGTGGGTTAGGCCTAAAGAGTTGAACTTAAGGTATAGGTTTGATCTAAGGTGATAAACTTAAAATATATAATATTTTTAGACACATTTTTATACTTATTTTTGAGATATTGCGCTTTAATGAAAGCTATTTGTGTGTTTTTCTTTCAGGTATAAGTAAAAAGGTAAAAAAAATGCTAAAAGGAGTGAAAATGGATCAAATTTGGAGCAAAAATACAAAATTGGTGCAAAAGTGTTTTGGTGCCTAAGCGCCGGTGAAACAGAGAAGGATGCGCCTAAGCCCTAGAGGCCCCATGCTTAAGCGCCAGAGGTCATTTTTTGACAAGTTAATTAATTTTGCCAAATTTTGAAGGGACATCTAAGGCACTTATTGGCTAAAAAGGGTGGTTATGATCACTACAAACAAAAATATGGTTAAAAGACTTGTGAAAGGAGGCATCCATTGGAAAATACATTGAATCGGGACACATTTTGAAGAGATACCAAGGCACCTCTTGAAAAATTATAAAAGAAAGAAGTTGTGAGAAAAATAGGGGGACTCCTAAGAAGTTCACTTGAAATAGTTCGTGGAGGAACTTTTGGAGAGATTTTTTAGGCACCATAAATTTACTTTATCCCTTTTGTTTTTAGTTTTCTCGTGAGAGTTAAGAGTGTTGTAAGAGAGAAGAGATTCAAAGGAACTTCAAGAGTTTAGTGGAGGATTTGAGAAAAGTTTTTATCTTTGTTTTTAAACTATTTTTGGTTTTAATCTAAACTTCTTGTTGGTTTCACAATGATTTCTAATTTTAAACTAAAGTGTGGTTTTGTTTTCTCCATGGATTTTAAGTATGGCATTGTCTCAGGTAACAATTGGAAAGAATCACATGAGGTTGTATGAATGAGAATGTAATTCGTATGATTTAGTGCAAATAAATAGGGAAATAATCATTGAAGGGTGTAGAGTTAGAGGACTTTATGGTGGCAGGCTAAAGCCCCCAACTTGGTTTATTGTTTTAGGTTCTGATACGAGATGTTAGCCCACAGGTGGAGGGAGTCGAGGGAACTCTATAGTGAGAGCCGGTATCTTCCCTGCCTAGCCGATCTTCACAACTATTTAAACTTTAAATTAGCCAATGTTCTTTATAGCATCTTTAGTAAGGGTAAAGAATAATATTGCACATATTTGACACAACACAATTTGAATACTTTCATAACAAACTTCCTATACTTATTACTGATTCATGATAAGGTGAAAGATATTTCATATTAAGTGCTTTTCTTTTACATAAACTCAAGTTATATTTAGAAGTTGTTTCTGTTTTGTCAAAATATCAAAAAGACCAAAAAGAATTAAATTTTAGTTACTGTAAAAATATCTATAGTTTAAGTAATTGTTTTTTTTTGAAATAGAAAGTTTGTTATTTAGAATTGCAAATTGTGAGCACTCCCTGTGGGTTTGATATTCGGGGCTTAACAAAAAAATCCTATATTACTTGATAACAATACTTATACATGTATAATATCCCATTATATATATAAATTAAAAAGTTAAATTCTTATTTTCTCAGAATCAAGATTTTGGTGTTGTTGCAAAGTAGGAAAGATAAGTGAAGAATATAAATTGCATACATAGTTATACTGTTGCATATAAACAGTTAGAATCAAGTTTCTGGCGTTGTTGCCAGGGAGATTGATTGAAAGAAAATTTCTATTTTAGAAAGTCTTATTTAAACTTTAAGAGTTACTATAGGAATATCTTAATATAATATTTTTGTGTGTGTTTTATTTTATTTTATTTTATTAGTGTATGTGTAGTTCAGGTTCTGAAGGACTAGTGCACTACGATTCTTAATTAGAGAGAATTGTTAAGAAAATTAGAAAAAGCAAAAAAATTAAAATTTTTGAAAAATCTAAAAAGATTACCAAAATGGCAAACCAAAATGATCAAAATGCTAAAGTTCATCAAGAATTTAGACCTTGACGAGATTATGAGCCTTTGAGGAGATTAGGTCAGCCCTACGGTAGATGAACTTCATTATAGTATTCAAAAACCTACTGTAGTGGCTAAATCATTTAAACTTTAACCTGCTATTATCTAAATGGTATCAAATAATCAGTTTGGGGATCACGAACCGAAGATTCAAATTTACATCTTGCCAAGATTTTAGCATTGTGCGCTAAATTTAAATATGATGGTGTATCATATGATGCCATAAGACTTAAGGTTATTTCCTTTCTCACTCGGGGATAAAGCTAAAAAGTTTTTGAATTCATTAGCACCTGGATCTATTAGAACTTGGGGTGTTTTAGCACAAAAATTCCTTGCTAAATATTTTCCACCATTAAAAGCTGTGAAGTTTAGAATTGATATTACATCTTTTAATCAGTTTGAAGGGGAATCTATTTATGAAGTATGGGAACAATTTAAAGAACTCTTAAAAAAGTTTCCACACCATGCTATACCAGATTGGTTAATAATTCAAACTTTTATAATGGATTAGCTGGATCTCTTAGATCTATTATCGATGTCGCTGCTGGTGGTTCATTGATGTCAAAACCATTTCATGACGCTTATGCTTTAA